>NW_024346980.1:133565-171617 GCF_902729225.1 Pteropus medius
CCCCCGCCACCCTTGCGTCCCCTTTTGTGCCGCCGCCCTCTGTCCCCGTCCGCCCGATAACTCTGCATCGCGAGCCGTGACTCCCTGCGGACACCGGGGTCCCCGGAGGCGTCTTCCTTTGTCTCTGCTCCCCGCCCTCCCTCCTCGCCCCTCACTCACCTCCTCCGCCCCGGCGAGGGCAAGCGGAGCTGGCGCTGCTCGCCCAGCGCGGCTTCGCCTCTGCGAGCCGGGGCGCGGCCCTCCGCCCGCCGACTCTTTATTCTCTCGCGCCGGACGTGCGCTGCTGCTCGCTGCCATCGCCACCCCGCCGGTGCCGGGACCTGAGCAGCCAGGACCCGCCGCGCCTCCCCGCCGAGTCCCCGGCGAGGGGCCGCCTGTCGCCTGTGCCCCTTGGACCGGCCTCTCCAGGGTAGCGGGCCGCGGGGCTGCCGGCGGCTCGGGGAAGACGAGCTCGCCCAGAGCCCTGAGAGCTGCTGGCGCCTCGGGCCGAGGCGGGTCGCCTGGACAGATTGTGGACAGCAGGGGTGGCCGCTGGCCCTAGATTCCACCTCCTGCTGAACCAGCAATTTGGATTTGTGTTGGGAGAATTCTGCTCACCTCCCATTATGAGCCTGGAGCCTTGCGGAAGGAAGGGGCCTGGCGCCCCAGGCTGTGCCTGCAGCTGAACTTTGAGAACGGAGCTGTTGTCAGCTGTCCCAGGGCTTCCAGGATGGGGGGAGTAGCGCCGAAGAGGCCTAAGGGCACCCCGTGAGGACCCCCACACCCTGAGAGTAGAGGCTGAGGACCCCGGGGCCATGCCTCCACTGCCGCTGGAGCGGGACCCCAGGCAGCAGCGTGGGGTCTCCCTGCTGGTGCGGTATTTCATGATCCCCTGCAACGTCTGCCTGATCCTGCTGGCCACGTCCACGCTGGGCTTCGCCGTGCTGCTCTGCCTCAACAATTGTACGTGGCTTCGGGCGTGGTCACCCGGGGCTGGGTCCCAGTGACCCTGCCTCTGCTGGCTGAGCTCCCCCTGCCTCAGCTGCCAAGGACTGGGGGACAGGCAGCGTCACAGGCCATCTGCTGGGATGCCGCTCAGATGGGCCACCTGCTTCTGGGGACAGGATGGGCTTCTCCGGATCCCTGGACCCCTGGGAGCCTGTCCTTGGACTCATGGAAGCTAGCCGTCATCCTGAGATGCAGAAACAACTTTCTTTGGGAGTTGGGGGGAGGGGGCAGCTGGCTGCACGGGGTGTGTGGGCTCTGGCAGGGCCTGGGACTGGGCTTATCCTGGAATGGGTGGTTGCCCACACCCTTGCCACTAGGGCCCCACCTGACAGGTGCCAGGCCATGACAGTGCAGCTGGAGGGGCAGAGAAAAGCAAGGGCTTCTGTTTTTGTCCATCCCCAGGCTTCGTCTGGTCCTCGGGGCTTAGGACGGGGCCAGGGAAGGGATGTGGGCACGCAGGGGCGACCCCCATGGCTGAGCAAAGGGATAGGCTATGGGAGGACCTGCCCAGAAGGGCCTAACTTGGAGATTTCTTTTATTCTAGACAAACCTGGGACCCACTTCACTCCAGCGCCCCCAACACCTCCGGATGGTGAGTGGAGGCATCAGTGGTGGCAGGCCGAGCTTGGGCGTCTGTGCCTGGAGGGGCAGCGGCGCTCTCAGGTGTCAGCGGCCATTCTTGGGGTGTGCGTACCACACATTATGTGTGTTTGGAGCAGGGAGGCTGGACAAGGGAGCCTGGAGTCCTTCCTGGTGAGACCACAGTGGTGGACAGCAGAGGGGGTATGGGGTCTGGAGTCCTGGGGCTGCATCTCAGCTGGTCTCAGTTGTGTACAGGCTCTAACCCCTCACGGCCTCGGTCTCCTTGGCTGTAGAACTAGGAGTAAGTCCTGCGGCCTGCAGGCTGTGAGATGGGTCAGTGTGTGCGGAGGGGCGGGGGCCTCGGCAGGACCAATGACAGCTGTCTGAGGAAGGATTGGAGGGCCTGTCCCTGGGACTGAGCAGGCTGAGGCTGGCCTCCTCCACCCGCTGTGTGGCCAGGGGCCTTGCCCCCCCACCCCCACCCCAGGGCCCTGCTGGTATGTAACCAAGCTGATGTGACGGGGGAGAGGAAGCTATTAGTGCTGCAGGGTTGGCCAGGGGCCCATGGGGGGGGAGGGGAGCTCCCAGGTTTGCCTTTAGTACCTAGTCTGGGCCCGTGCTGGGCAGGTACCTGCCCAGTTTGTAGAAGTTGCGTGCAGAGCTGGGTCGGCGGGGGGTGGGGGGGGCGGGGGCCGGGGCCCAGGACCGAGTCTCCCGTGGGCTGTGAGCAAGAGGCCCAAGGCCACCTGGGCGTAGTGGGAGGACACTCTCCCCTTTCCCACCGTCCGCAGCCTCCCCCTGAAGCCTGAAAGGCTGCTGTGTTCCCTTCCTCTACACACACACTGGCCCTCCCCAGAGCTGCACACACTGCACTTCGATCCCATTGCACACTTGGCGACAGCTACAGGTCGTAGCCATCGTCATCTATCCAGGCGCACACAGCACACATCTGCGGCCATAGGCAGGGCTCGGGGGATCCATTCCGTCCCCCAGCACACCTGAGACCTGGAGGGGAGTTAAGTGGACCCACTCCAGTGGGCGGCTATAACAAGCCACTGCCGCCCCCAGCATTGCACGCTGTAAGGGGGCCTGGGGCGTGCAGGCGTGGCGACTGGGGGAAGCTGAGTGGCTGGAGAGGCTCCTGCAGGAGGCAGAGCTGGGGCAGGCATGGCCGGGCCTCCGAGGCGACCTGTCGGGAATGCAGCCCACCTGCATTTGAGGGGCAGTTCGTATGATGATGGAGAGCTCACACAGTTGTGGCTGGCACACCCGGGGCATGGCTGGTACAGAGAACTGTGCCTGTACGTGTGTGCACACACAGGTGTGATCACACCTGTGTGCGCACATGGTCTCTGGGCTTGTGCATGGTCTTCGTCCAATCCGGAAGCTTATCTTGAGCCTTTCCGATCTCCTTGTCCCGTGGGCTTGCAGGTGTGTGAACGGGCTGTTGCACAGCATCACGGGAGTGCACAGGTGCCTGAGCACGGCCTAGGGGTGAGCCCATTATGCTCCACACCTTGGCCTGGCCCGAATCGAGCCACTGAGTGCTGCAGCTGCCCTGAGAACTGGGAAACTGTCCCTCAGGAACTGTCACCCTGGCTGGGAGTCAGTGCGAGGGCCTCAGCTCCATGGCCCCCAGAGGTACTCTGGCCCTTCTCCTGCCCTCAGCCACTTGCAGACCCATAGCTTGTCCCAAGGTGTCTGTCTCTGAGATCTCTGGTCTCCTGTCCCTGGCCCCTTGCCTTCCAGTCCATTCTCCAGGCACCCCCCGCTCCAGCACCCCAGAACTACTCAGCAGGTCTGTCTTGAGGAACAAAGTGGATCGATCACTGGACTGTGGTGGAAGGTGCAGGTCATCCAGGAGTAGGTGTCCTTGGCCAATGGGTTGGGACCTTGGCCAGGGCCTGGTTAGGGCAAGGTGACCAGAGGGAGAAAAAGGCCTGAGCTCCAAGGGCACAGGCACAGCAGCTGGCCGAGGAGCCTAAGGTACAAAGTGACCAGGTACTTGTCCATGGGATCAGGACCCCAAGAGAGATGTTGGTCAGCAGGTCTGGTCGAAGGTCCAGTCGAAGCCAGAAAGAACAGCCAGATGGACGTCGGCAAGTGCTAGGGGTTTGGCCTGGGGGGTCCCGGGGACCTCGGGCGAGAGGGTGCCGAATATGCAAGGGAGAGAGCAGGGAGACCAAGCAGGGTGCACAGTATGAAGAGATGTGAGCCAGGGAGGGGGCCGAGGCGATGGCAGCTGGGGGTAGTGTACGCTCCACACCTGGCTGCGTGCTACGGACCCACTTAACCCTCAGCAACCCTGGCAGCTAGGTCCCATTGTCCCCTTTCGCAGAACGAGGTACCGAGGCATGGTGGGTGAATGTGGAGTTGGGGGCAGCCTGGCTTCAGGATCTGAGGTGTGGGGAGGACAGGGACTTGGTGGCAGGAAGGGAGCATAGGTGGGCTGGAGGAACCTCGGGCTGGGGTGTCCACACGAGCCCCAGGCTTTCGCTCAGCCTGGTGAGGTGGAGGCGAGGGTACCCAGGCAGACATGCGGGAGCCTGCGGAGTGCTGTTGCTGTGGCAACAGCTAGCTCCAGCTTCCTGTGCTCCGCCCTCCTCAGAATTGAGAGTGCTTCCTCCCGTTCCACTTCCTGAATCTGCTGGGAGGTGATAGGGGGAGCCGTCCCACCCCCATAACTTATTAATGATAATCGGACCTGATTAAACATTTATTAGATCCGTACAGCTGCAGCCTATAATGGGCCCGCCCGCCTGTGGACCCGCAGTCCTCGGTGGGGGCCGAAGCAGGCACCTGCCCCCTGTCTGCACGCTGGACCCTGGAGGGCTGTTCCTGGTGGCTTCATTCCTGTACTCAGTGGGACCATGGCACCTCGCCAGTGGCCCGGCCTTGGGCAGCTATAGGGGGTCAGGGGTAGGCTGTGTGCTGGGGACACACGGCTCTCAGCTAGTGTTAAGAGCTGAAATGTTTAAAGACAGGAACGACAGGTCTACAGAGCCCCCGTGCTGGGCCTCCCTGAGGAGGTCACTGTTCAGTGTGAGGGGCGTGAGGACACTTAATGACGTGGGGGATGAGGTGTGGATGCCCACGGGGCTGAGGAAGAGATGCCTGCAAGGCTGGGGGTCCCGGCAGGGTGAGGGGCTAGGAGCCTCGGAACAGGGAGAGCCAAGGGCGGAGTCTTGCGGTGTGTGGAAGGTGAGGGTGGACGGCGATGGCGGTGGGGACAGCCTGGAGGGAGAGGCGGCCTGCAGGAAAGTGGGAGGTTACCCTGTGGGGAGCCTGGGGCAGGGCACTGGGTTCCCAGCCTGAGCCGGGGGAGCAGGTGCCCTGATCTCAGACCCTCGCCAGCGGTGGCCGACCCCCGCCCCCCTTGTGTGATGTCAGGCCCTCCAGGAAAGGCAGGGGAGCAGGGCCATGGGGAAGATGGCAGGGGGCAGTGTGGTGATGAGGCCAGGGCGGATGATGTGGGGAGTGGGCAGTGATGGCCTGTGACACGGTTGGCGAGGGGCCGCTTGTCACCTGCTCTGCGTGGGGGTTCCCCAGAGGCAGTCGTGAGATATTCCCACTCCCGCCGGTGGTTGGGTGTATGGGGGCCAATCGGCGAAGGCTCCACCATGAGGAAAGGCCAGGCCGCGATGGGCGGGGTTTGAGGTGAGGCGAACCCTGTACGCCCACGAGAGCGTGCGTAGGTGCATGGCGGGCACACACGTGTCCCTGAGTGCCAGCACCGGCATGTCCCTGGGAGCTTCGTGAAGGACCCGGGTGCACTGCTCCATCTGGGGTCTGGGCGGGGCGCGCGCAGCCGACCGCGGGCCCTGACCCTCCGTCCCCGTTGCTCCCCAGCCTGCCGAGGGATGCTGTGTGGCTTCGGCGCTGTGTGCGAGCCCAACGCAGAGGGCCCGGGCCGAGCCGCCTGCGTGTGCCGGACGCGCGCCTGCCCGCGCGTGGTGGCGCCGGTGTGCGGCTCCGACGCCTCCACCTACAGCAACGAGTGCGAGCTGCAGCGGGCGCAGTGCAGCCAGCAGCGGCGCATCCGCCTGCTCAGCCGCGGGCCTTGCGGTGAGTGCGGCGGGCGGGCATGCGGGCGGGGGGCGCAGGCGGAGGGGGCGCCTGCGTGACTCCACCCGGGCCTGCCCACAGGGTCCCGGGACCCCTGCGCCAACGTGACCTGCAGCTTCGGTAGCACCTGCGCGCGCTCGGCTGATGGACAGACAGCTACGTGCCTGTGTCCCACGACCTGCCGGGGGGCCCCCGAGGGCCCCGTGTGCGGCAGTGACGGCGCCGACTATGCCAGCGAGTGCCAGCTCCTGAGCCGCGCCTGCGCCCGCCAGGAGAACATTTTCAAGAAGTTCGACGGCCCTTGCGGTGAGCGCCGCCCGGGCGCAGGTTGGTGTCAGCTCTGTGTGCGCAGGGTCGAGGTTCCCTGACCTCCGTCTTCCTGCCCCCTAGACCCCTGCCAGGGCGCCCTCAACGACCCAAGCCGCCTCTGCCGCGTGAACCCACGCACACGGCGCCCTGAGATGCTCCTTCGGCCAGAGAGTTGTCCTTCGCGGCAGGCGCCTGTGTGCGGAGATGATGGGGTCACCTACGACAACGACTGTGTCATGGACCGCTCCGGGGCTGCCCGCGGCCTCCTCCTCCAGAAAGTGCGCTCTGGGCACTGCCAGCCTCGAGGTGGGCGGCTGCGGGGGGCGGGGGGGCGTGCGGGGGCCCACCCTGCCTGTGCCTACCCTGTTCCCCTCTCAGGGCCCCACCCACCACCTCATATGCCTGTGGACCCCCTGCATGTCCCGTGGTGGGGGCTGGCCTGGCACCCTGGCCTCCCTGACCTCCTTGCCGCCCCTAGACCAGTGCCCAGACACGTGCAGGTTCAATGCCGTGTGCCTATCCCGCCGGGGCCACCCCCGCTGCTCCTGCGACCGCATCACCTGCGACGGGGCCTACAGACCCGTGTGCGCCCACGACGGGCACACGCATGACAACGACTGCTGGCGCCAGCAGGCTGAGTGCCAGCAGCAGCGTGCCATCCCTGCCAAGCACCAAGGCCCGTGTGGTGAGCACTGGGGGCGCGGCCCGTGCCCGCAGCAGGCTGGTCCCACGCTGGTCCCTGCCGCCCGTCATCACACGCCATCTCCATCCCTAGTCATGCCCCCCTGGGGTCGCTCTGGGGAGGCCTGGCAGGGCTCCTGCCTGTCACTGGGCTCTGGGACGGTGGACCCTCACAAAAGGATGCCTGGAGCACCCAGGGGGACCTGAGACAGAGACAGGGTTGCTTGTGCGGGCTCCCTGTGGCTCTCTGGGTCCCCTTAGAGGCTCAGTTGGGCTTTGAGGGGCCAGCAGAGGGTGTGGGCTGCGTGTCCTGCTCACCTCCAACTCTGTCAGTTGGTCTGTCCGTCTTTCTGGTCTCTGCGTCTGTCCCTTCTCTTCCCTTCCTTCCCTGTCGGCTCCGCCTCTTGTGTCTTCCAGCCTGACCTACTGGCAGGACGAGGCACCGCACCTGCCGCCAGGAGCCCGCAGCCCGAGGTCTGCCCCCAGCGCGGCAGGGGGGGTGGCTCGCTGCTGCCTGGCCTGTGGTCCTCAGAGCAAGTGGACAGACACCTTTTCCCCCACGTGGCCCTGGTGTGACTCTGGGTCACAGACTCTTCTTACCCACTGAGAGAGAGCCCCGCCCCGCGTACATACATGTCCCAGGGCTGCTGGTGTTCAGGGGTCAGTGGCCCGGGTGGGCTGGCTAAGCCTGGCCCTCGTACAACCCACTGTGGACAATCCCACCTCACACTCGCACAAGGGTCTGGGGCTGTCTGGGTCTGTTTCCCTGTCCACATCTGTCATGTGTCTGTCCCTTTCTCTGCTGTGTCCTGTGCATCTGGCCCTTCTCCTGGCCCAGTCTCCCTTCGCCACCCCCGCCCTGAGAGAGGTCTGCTGCGTGGAGCTTGGGGCTTAGTGCGTCAGCCGAGGGGAGGTAGTCCCACTGAGTGCCATGTTCTCGCAGACCAGCCCCGGTCCCCGTGCCTTGGGGTGCAGTGCCCATCTGGGGCAGTGTGCACCGTGAAGAACGGCGAGGCCGAGTGTGCGTGCCGGCAGGCGTGTGCGGGCATCTACGACCCTGTGTGTGGCAGCGACGGCAGCACATACGGCAGCACTTGCGAGCTGGAGGCCACAGCCTGTGCCCTCGGGCGGGAGATCCGGGTGGCTCGCCGAGGACCCTGTGGTCAGTGGTGGGCACACGGGTCTTCCTAGGGGCTGGGGGTGCCGACGCCGTGGTGATGGAGCCTCCTCCCCAGATCGCTGCGGGCAGTGCCGCTTTGGAGCCCTGTGCGAGGCTGAGACTGGGCGCTGTGTGTGCCCCTCTGAGTGCGTGGCCTCGGCCCAGCCCGTGTGCGGCTCTGACGGGCACACGTATGCCAGCGAGTGTGAGCTGCATGTCCATGCCTGCACACACCAGATCAGCCTGCATGTGACCGCCACTGGACCCTGCCGTGAGTGGGGCTGTAGGGGCCCGGAGGGCTGTGGCCCTGTGTGTCCCCCAGCTGGGTCCACTGACCCCGGCCTGGCTCCACCCTCTGTAGAGACCTGCGGAGACGTGGTATGTGCCTTCGGGGCATTGTGCCTGGCAGGGCAATGTGTCTGTCCCCGGTGTGAGCACCCCGTGCCTGGCCCCGTGTGTGGCACCGACGGCGTCACCTACCGCAGCGCATGTGAGCTCCGTGAAGCCGCCTGCCAGCAGCAGACACGGATCGAGGAGGCCCGGGCAGGGCCCTGTGAGCAGGGTAGGCTCAGCTCGGGGGCAACTGGTATGGTCCTCTGGGCGCCAGCTTTGACCAGGACCCCCGGGTGAGCCAGCCCCCTTCCCACAGCCGAGTGCGGCTCAGGGGGCTCCGGCTCTGGCGAGGACAGCGAGTGTGAACAGGACCTGTGCCGGCAGCGTGGCGGCATCTGGGATGAGGACTCGGAGGATGGGCCGTGCGTCTGCGACTTCAGCTGCCAGGGTGTCCTAAGGAGCCCGGTGAGGCCCCCCACCCTCTTCCGGCTCTGAGCAGGCAGTGAGGAAGGGACCACGGCCACCCACGCTAACACCACCCCTCCAGGTCTGTGGCTCCGATGGCGTCACCTACGGCACGGAGTGTGAGCTGAGGAAGGCCCGGTGTGAAACGCAGGCAGCGCTGTATGTCGTGGCTCAGGGCACCTGCCCAGGTGAGTGGGCATGCAGGACGTGTCCAGGACGCTTGCGGGCACATGTGTTCTTGTGCACGTTTGCAGCAGCCTGTGTTCCCTGTGTGTGCACAGCTGTGAGCCCGGTAGGTATACGTCTTGTGCGCAGGTAATGGTGTACTGTGGTGGGTGTGTATGAACACATGCATTGTGTTGGAGTGTGCAGTGTTGGTACCTGTTTATACCTGTGTAGCTGCCGTGTGTGGACTTGCTTGTCACTATTAGTTAGCAAGTGCTCACTGTGCACCTGCTGTGTACCAGGCTGGGCTTCGTGCAGGGAGGCAGCAGTGAATCAGTGAGGCCCACGCTCTGGGCGCTTCCTCTATGGGGGAGACGAGACTGGTGGCAATCCAGTAAATGTCACGTGTAGTACACTTTCATGCATGCACAAGTGCCTGTGTGTGCGTGCTTATGCATGCAGGCACGTGTGTCTACGCACGTGTGTGAATGTGTATACCGACGCGTCTTTGTGTGCATACATGCCGGTTTGCATAGACATGCTAATCTGAACATATGCGGCCCATGGCTGCATGGTGTACACAGAGCTGTGTGTCCATGAGCTTTGGCTGTTTTGCGTATTCCTGGTCCTACGTGTACAGACGTGTTCTTGTATGTGGTGTGGGATCTTCGCCGGTGACCCCAAGTCTCGGGCTCCAAGTGGGAGCTGGCATCAGGAAGATTGACAGCAATGGCCAGGGGAGGCTGAGGTGGAGTGGCTAGGCCCGAGGGTGGGTGTCTGGCACTGGATGGTGTCTGAGCCCCGCCGCCTCTCTGCAGGCCCCACCTTGGCCCCAATGCCACCTGCAGTTGCCCTGCACTGTAACCAGACCCCCTACGGCTGCTGCCGAGATAACATCACTGCCGCCCAGGGTGTGGGCCTAGCTGGCTGTCCCAGTGAGTACCTGAGCCCGGCCTCAACCCACAGCCAGGCGGAGCCCTGCAGCTGCAGTGACCTTGTCCCGCCCTGGCTTTGTAGGCTTGTGCCAGTGCAACACACACGGCTCCTACAGTGGCATCTGTGACCCAGCCACAGGCCAGTGCTCCTGCCGCCCAGGTGTGGGAGGCCTCAAGTGCGACCGCTGTGAGCCCGGCTTCTGGAACTTCCGTGGCATTGTTACCGACGGCCGGAGTGGCTGCACCCGTGAGTGACAGGACCCGTGGGCGGTCGCCAGCTGAGCACCCTTGCCGGTCCCCCGTCTCTGTGCCCTTTCTCTCCCCTACTCAGGCCCTGGCCTGGCCCTCAACTGGCAGGGGCTGGGCCGGGCTCTGAGGCCAGTGGGGAAACTGAGCACAGACCTCAAGTCCCCACCCCGTCTCCTCAGCCTGCAGCTGTGACCCCCGGGGTGCCGTGCGGGATGACTGTGAGCAGATGACCGGGCTCTGTTCCTGTAAGCCTGGGGTGGCTGGAGCCAAGTGCGGGCAGTGTTCGCACGGCCGTGCCCTGGGCCCTGCTGGCTGTGAGACAGGTGAGGGCCAGACCTGGTGCTGACGGGGCTCCCTGTGCTGGGGACAGGGTCTCACGGGGGCCAGGCCTGAGCCAGTGGGGTCTCCTGTGTCTGTGCCCCAGACTCCTCGGCACCCAAGACCTGTGCTGAGATGCGCTGTGAGTTTGGGGCCTCCTGCGTGGAGGAGGCTGGCTCTGCGTACTGCGTGTGCCCAATGCCCACCTGTCCCGGGGCCAATGCTACTAAGGTGAGCAGTGGGGCATGTGGAGGGTGGCGGGGTGGGGAGGGGGCTCCCCCAGCAGCCTTGCCCTGTTCCCCAGGTCTGCGGGTCGGATGGCATCACCTATGGTAACGAGTGTCAGCTGAGGACCATCGCCTGCCGCCAGGGCCTGGACATTTCCATTCAGAACCTTGGCCCGTGCCAGGGTGAGGCCCGCCCTGCCCCCAAACTGACCAGGAAGGCCTGACCCCACCCTGACTCAGCCCCCACCTGGACTCTCCTCTCCTCTCCTCGCAGAGGCTGTCGCTCCCGGTGCCCACCCGACACCTGTGTCTGTGGCCACCTCGGAGGGAGACCTGACCGAGGCACTGCTGCCCCCACCCAGTGCCCTCCCCCTGGCTCCCAGCAGTACCCCCCGCAGCCGGCCCACCCCTCGACCACAGCCTTGGACCACTGCCAGCATCCCCAGGACCACCAGGAGGCCTGAGCTGACCGTGCCCCCAACAGCGCCCCCCACGGCAGCCAGCCTCGCCACGTCGGCCTTCGGCGAGTCTGGCAGCGCTGATGGGGGCGATGAGGAGCTGAGTGGGGACCTGGAGGCCAGTGGGGCCGGCTCTGGGGGTAAGCATGGGCTCAGGGATGAGGGCAAGGCCCAGGAGGGGTGCACCGGGAGCCGGGCTCACACTGCACTCCCCCAGGACTCGAGGCCCCTGAGGGTGGTAGTGCTGTGACCCCTGGGCCACCTGTCGAGAGGGCTTCCTGCTACAACTCACCTTTGGGCTGCTGCTCAGACGGCAAGACACCCTCCCTGGATGCAGAGGGCTCTAACTGTCCTGGTGAGTGGGTGGCCAGGGGCTGGGGCAGAGCGCGAGGAGTGGCCTGGACGTGTCGGAGGACCTGTCTTTCCTCCCAGGAAGCAGGCCTGCCCGGCAGGTGGGCGCCCAGACTCAGTGGTGTCCCGAGTTCAGCACACACGTACGTGTGGTCTCAGGGATTTAGCACACGTGCGCACACGTGTGGGTGCTTAGGACCCTAACCTGTCTTTCCGGTTGCAAGCGGCCTGGGGCACCGCTCCATGGAGTCTGCCTGGTAACTGGTGCCAGCCCTGCCCCGGCTTCCCACTAACCTCATCAGCATCCAACTAACCACCACCTGCCTGCACCCACGGGGCTTGCTGCTGGGGCCTGTGCCCGGGGCCTGCCCAGAGGCCAGGCCGGTGCCAAGCAGGGCCTCACTGCCACCTCCCCCACAGCCACCAAGGCGTTCCAGGGTGTGCTGGAGCTCGAGGGGGTCGAGGGCCAGGAGCTGTTCTACACCCCCGAGATGGCCGACCCCAAGTCAGAGCTCTTTGGGGAGACGGCCAGGAGCATCGAGAGTGCAGTGAGTGCGGTGTGTCCCTGAGGGGTGTGGCCCCGCCCGCAGCCTTCCTCCCAGGACAGACCCTCACCAAGCCTCACCCACAGCTAGATGACCTCTTCCGGAACTCGGACGTTAAGAAAGACTTCTGGAGTGTCCGCCTGCGGGACTTGGGGCCTGGCAACTCGGTCCGGGCCATTGTGGATGTGCACTTTGACCCCAGTGAGCCCTCCGCCCGGGCCCTCGCAGGAGGCTGTGGGGGGGCGCTGCTTGGGGTTCCGCTGTGCTCAGTGTGCCCTCCCCCCCAGCCACAACCTTCAGGGCTTCCGACGTGGGCCGAGCCCTGCTCCGGCAGGTCCAGGTGTCCAGGCGCCGGTCACTGGGGGTGAGGCGGCCGCTGCAGGAGCACATGCGCTTCATGGACTTCGGTGAGTGCCACAGCTTGCCTGCCCCTCCGCTGCTACGCCTGCCTTCCCTGTGCCCTGCTGCTAGGGACCCTGACAGTTGCTCTCTCCCCTCAGACTGGTTCCCTGCATTCTTCATGGGATCCACCACTGGAGCCACCCCTGCCGCAGCCACAACCCGAACCACCACTGTGGCCTCTTCTGCTGTGACCCCTCGGGCCCTCTACCCTGTGCACACAAGCCGGCCTGTCAGTAAGACCACAGGCCCCACCACAACACGCCGGCCCCCTGCCACTGTCCCCAGCCATGTGCCTGGACGCTGGCCCCTGCCCCCAGGCACCCAGGAGTCCCTGAGGCCCTGTGACTCCCAGCCCTGCCTCCACGGGGGGACCTGCCAGGACCAGGACTCAGGTGGAGCCTTCACCTGCAGCTGCCCAGCTGGCAGGGGGGGTGTCGTCTGTGAGAAGGGTAATGGTCATCCGTGCTGGACAGGGGCAGGGAGGCTGATGGGAGCAACGGTTTGGGGTGAGACCAAGGCACCTAAGGAGTGGGGCGCTAGACTGGGGGGCAGGTTGGGGTGAGGGGTGGGATGGATAACCTAGCCTCCTCCAGTTGGTCCCTGCCTGTCTGGCAGCCCTGCGCGCCTCGGTGCCGGCCTTCGGGGGCCGCTCCTTCCTGGCCTTCCCCACCCTCCGCGCCTACCACACGCTGCGCCTGGCGCTCGAGTTCCGTGCCCTGGAGCCGCAGGGGCTGCTGCTCTACAACGGCAACGCCAAGGGCAAGGACTTCCTGGCGCTGGCGCTGCTGGGCGGCCGCGTGCAGCTCAGGTGGGCGGGGCCGCGGGGCGGGGCCAGAGCCGCTGGGGCGGTGGGGGGCGGGGCTGAGCAGTGGGCCCTTGGGCTGTCCTGAGTGCCTGTTCCTGCCTGGCCGCCTAGGTTCGACACAGGTTCCGGGCCCGCGGTGCTGACCAGCGCAGTGCCCGTGGAGCCAGGCCGGTGGCATCGCCTAGAACTGTCTCGGCACTGGCGCCGGGGTTCGCTGTCAGTGGACGGCGAGACCCCTGTCCTGGGCCAGAGCCCCAGTGGCACTGACGGCCTCAACCTGGACACAGACCTCTTTGTCGGGGGCGTCCCAGAGGACCAGGCTTCTGTGTGAGGATCAGGGAGCCTTGGGGTGGCCCTAACCCCTGACCTAACCCTTGACCTTGGTCCCGATCTCTGATGCTTATGGGCTGTATCCTGGATGCTCAAGCTACCCGTGAATGGCAAAGGGGGTGGACGGATGGTGTGGACAATGGCTGTGACCCTGACTTCAATCCTAACCCTTGGCCCTGGTCCTGATTCTGTGCCATCTGTGGGTGGCATCCCCGAGGACCAGGCTGCTGCGTGATCACCAGAGGGGCTGGACCCACCTTTAGTCCCGACCCTTGATCCGCAGCCCACCTCCTCAGTCTGCCCTACTTTGCAGACTGGTCGTTTGTAAGCACCACAGGGGGGATGGGGAGTGGCCCAGATCCCTCCCCTGGCCCATCGGCAGTGCAGTGCGTCAGGGCTGGCTGTGAGAGAGGGTGCCTCTGGCCTCTGGCCTCTGACCCCTGACCTCATCCTGGCGGCAGGGTGCTGGAGCGGACCTCTGTCAGTGTCGGCCTCAAGGGCTGCATCCGCCTGCTGGACGTCAACAACCAGCGGTTGGAACTCGGCAGCTGGCAGGGGGCCGTGACCCGAAGTGCTGGTGTGGGCGAGTGCGGGGCCCACCCCTGCCGGCCCAGCCCGTGCCTCGGCGGGGCTCCGTGCCAGGCCCTGGAGGCCGGCGCATTCCACTGTCAGTGTCCACCTGGCCGCTTCGGTGAGCGCGGGGCTGGGCCGGGTGCTGGGGGGCACCTGTGTGTCTGTGGCCAGGGGCTCAGCCCTCTGGAACCCCATCCTTTCTCCCTCCAGGCCCCACCTGTGCTAATGAGAAGAATCCCTGTCAACCAAACCCCTGCCACGGGGCGGCCCCCTGCCGTGTCCTGCCTGGGGGCGAGGCCAAGTGCGAGTGCCCCCCGGGACAGGGGGGCCCTCTCTGCCAAACAGGTGGGGCGAGCATGCGGGTACGGATTCTGCTCGGGGTTCTGGTTGGGCTCGGAGCAGTGGGTGTGCAAGGGACCCTGGGGTCAGGGCCTGGAGCCTAGTGTGTCCCCTCTCGTCCTCCACAGCCTCAGAACAGAACGGTCACCAGCCCCTCCTGGCTGACTTCAGCGGCTCCTCCTTCCTGGAGCTGAAAGGCCTGCATACTTTCGAGCGGGACCTGGGGTCAGTGGGACAGAAAGAGGGAGAGGGGCAGCAGCCCCCCCGGCCTCCATCCAGATGCCACCACCTGACGGGTCCTTTGCGACTGACCGCAGGGAGAAGATGGCGCTGGAGGTGGTGTTCCTGGCCCGGGGCCCCAGTGGCCTGCTCCTCTACAACGGGCAGAAGACGGACGGCCGGGGGGACTTTGTGTCGCTGGCACTGCGGGACCGCCACCTGGAGTTCCGTTACGACCTGGGCAAGGGGGCAGCCGTTCTCAGGTGTGCATGTGTGGGTGGGGCGTGTGGGCAGCTGGGCCTTGGGGTGGGTACCGGGCTGGGGACATGCAGGTGGGCAGGCCGTAGAGCTCATGGTGCCCTGTCCTCACCAGGAGCAAGGAGCCAGTGGCCCTGGGCACCTGGACCAGGGTCTCACTGGAGCGGAATGGCCGCAAGGGTGCCATGCGAGTTGGAGACGGGCCCCGTGTGCTGGGGGAGTCCCCGGTGAGTGTCCAGCTGTGGGTCCCCCCGCTCCTCCTCCTGGGAGGCGTGGCAGCCCCCACCCCACGCCTGCGCTCACTCAGCTGTTTTCTCTGCCGTCGGTGAGAGAAAACCTGTGCCTCTGTCTGTCTGTCCGTCTGTCTCCTCTCTGCCCCACTGCTCTCTGGCCTTGCTCTGCAACCCCCACCCCGTTCTTCGGATGTCAGAAATCCCGAAAGGTACCGGTGTCCCCACTCGTCCTGCTCATCTGTCTTCTGCCACCTCCGTCCCTAGAGTAGCCGCCCCCACTAAGCCCACGTCACCCGTCACCTGTCTGTGTGATTAACTCTCCTAGGCCGGGTAGCGGGCGGGCCCCTGGGCCGGGCGCAGCGTCCTGTCCCTGCCCCGTGGGCGGGCCCCACAACCCCTCACCCAGCACCACCCCCCAGGTGCCGCACACCGTCCTCAACCTGAAGGAGCCACTCTACGTCGGGGGGGCTCCTGATTTCAGTAGGCTGGCCCGGGCCGCCGCCGTGTCCTCCGGCTTCGATGGTGCCATCCAGCTGGTACGTGGGGCGGGGATGGGGCCGTCGTGGTCGGGAGGGCAGCAGGCGGGACAGCGGCTCTTGTTCCCCCACCCCCCAGGTCTCCCTCAAAGGCCACCAGCTGCTGACGCAGGAGTACGTGGTGCGGGCGGTGGACGTCTCGTCCTTTGCAGACCACCCTTGCACCCAGGCCTCAGGCCACCCTTGCCTCAATGGGGCCTCCTGTGTCCCGCGGGAGGGCTCCTACGAGTGCCTGTGCCCCGGGGGCTTCTCAGGGCTGCACTGTGAGAAGGGTGAGCAGAACGGGCGCAGGGCAGCGGCGGGCAGGGTCGGCCCGCTCAGGCCGGCCCTCACCCTGACCGTCTTTCAGGGCTGATCGAGAAGTCGGCAGGGGACCTAGACGCACTGGCCTTTGACGGGCGGACCTACATCGAGTACCTCAACGCCGTGACCGAGAGGTAACGTGCCGCACAGGAGCCGGGCGCCCCCTGCCCTCCGCTGTCCCTCAGGTCCAGTCTGCCCACCGTGCAGGACGAGGTGCCAGACTCACCGCGTCCGCCGCTGGCTGGGTGGCTGTGTCGGGCGGGCCCAGCACCTCCCCAGCCCGCCCCGCCAGCTGCCCTCCTGCACCCTCCTTCCTTCTCACTGTCTCTGTCTCTTTGTTTCCAAGCGAACTGACCAATGAGATCCCAGCGTAAGTAGCTCCTCGGTCTAGCCCCATCGCTGTCCACACGCCCCTTCTCTGCTCCTCCCCCGTGAGGCCCAGGCAGCACCTCCATCCTGGAGGAGGGCGAGGCAGGGGCTGTTTGTGCTTCGCGAGGCTCCATTTCCCAGCTTGAAAGTGGATGTGACCCCTTTTCAGGACATGTATTGACGGCCGGTCACCCATGCCCCCCGAAGCCAGCCCTCACCGCAGGCGCAGTGTGCACACGTGTGTGCGTGTGCACTTGCATGCACGTGTGTCGAGACATCAAGGGCCTGTCCTGGCGAGCAGCCCTCAGTCTCTGGGACTCTGCTTGGCCGGGGCTCTGCCCACTGGCTATCTGTCCATGTGTGTGGCACTCGTGTGTTGCCAGGGCTCCATGGTGGGAGGGGCTGATGGCCTGGGGTCCCGTGTATCTTACAAGGACACTCGCTTCTCCTGCCTCCCACCAGTGGGGAGGGGATGTGGAGAGTGTCGCCGAGGGCCCCTCCCCACCCTGCACTGCAGCCCGTCTGTCCCCTTGCTCACCTGCCTCCCTCTCTTCCTGCTTCTAAGCCCCGAAGCTCCGGATTCCGGGGCCCTTCCTAGGTAAGCACGCAGCGCTCCAGCCCTGCTGTCGGCCCGCCGTCCTCCCCTCCCATCTGCCGAGCTGTCCCTCTGTCCACCTCACTCTACTGGTGTGTCTGACTCCACTTCCCACCGTCTGTCTCTTGGCCATCTGTCCTACCGTTGGTGCCTGCCACCTACCCCTCCAGCCACCCTGTGGCCTCTACAGCCATGGCCCTTGCCCTCCTGCCCTGCCCACCCTGCTCCCACCGCCCCCCCGGGCGGCCCTGACCAGCCCTCTGCCCACCAGCGAGAAGGCGCTGCAGAATGACCACTTCGAGCTGAGCCTGCGCACCGAGGCCACGCAGGGGCTGGTGCTGTGGAGTGGCAAGGCCACGGAGCGGGCTGACTACGTTGCGCTGGCCATCGTGGATGGGCGCCTGCAGCTGACCTATGACCTGGGCTCCCAGCCTGTGGTGCTGCGCTCCACGGTGCCGGTCAACACCAACCGCTGGCTGCGGGTCAGGGCGCACAGGTCAGCGGGGCCCAGGCACTCCAAGAATAGCATGGGAGGTGCCTGGACTTGCCCGATCAGGGCGTGTGGGGTCACTGCAGACTAGGGCGGGCCAGCTGCCCGGCCCGAGGTCACAGCCAGTAAAGGGGGGAGGGAGGGACAAGAGGACACAGCAGTTATGGCCAGGGAACCCCTGATCCAAAAAGGAAGTCCTTGCTCACCCACTGGTTGGGGATATGTCCCTCTGGTCTGAGCCTGGCTGTCCCCTCCAGCAAAGCTTGACCCACGTGACGCCCCCCTGCCCTGGCCACCAACTACTGTTCCAGGGGTCGGTGCCACCTCCTTCTGGCTCCCAGGGGTGACACTTGGTGGGGGTCTTGGGGCTCAGGCCCTAGAGCCACCTGATAGCCTCATCCCCACTCCCTAGGGAACAGAGAGAAGGCTCCCTTCAGGTGGGCAATGAGGCCCCCGTGACTGGCTCCTCCCCATTGGGCGCCACGCAGCTGGACACAGACGGAGCCCTTTGGCTGGGTGAGTGTTCTGTAGGGAAGCCGGGGGAGGGTCTCTGAATCCCTGCGGGACAGACCCCATTCCCTAGGGCCGGCTACTGAGAGTGGCACCCGGAACAGCCCCACCTAGGACAGCAGACGGGTCAGCCAGGGTTAGGCTCCTGTCCCCTCCTGTCTTGGCCCTGCAGTTCCCAGGGTGGCTAGAGCACGCCTGCTGCCACCTGGTCCCCCCCGGGCACCGACAGGCTCTAGGCGTAACTCACCTTGTCATTCAGGTGCTGGTGGGTTTCTCTGCCCACCAGTGTTCGAGCCTACCCATCACTGAGCCACAGCCGAGGGCCTTCCCTGTGTTTGTCCTGCAGGAGGCCTGGAGAAGCTGCCCGTGGGTCAGGCCCTGCCCAAGGCCTACGGCACGGGCTTCGTGGGCTGCCTGCGGGACGTGGTGGTGGGGCAGCGCCCACTGCACCTGCTGGAGGACGCGGTTGCCAGGCCAGCGCTTCGGCCCTGCCCCACCCCGTGAGGCGGCCTCCGCCCCTGCCCGCCCTGCTGTAATTATTTTCTATTTTTGTAAACTCGTTACTTTTTTGATATGATTTTCTTGCCTGTGTTTTGGCCGGAGGGACTCCTGGCTCGGCCTGCCTTCTGTCCAGACAGGCAAGCTGCAGAGACAGACTCAGTGCCGAGCGACTCACGGGCGCAACGCGGCAGCACAGAGGCCTTGGCTCGCATGGCAACCTCAGGACACCGCCTCCACCGCGGGCCGCCCTGTCCTAGGCCCTCGTGCTGTGCTTCCCCTTGTGTCCACCTGCACTGGGCTGTTGTGGTCCGCGGCCTGTCGGCAGACCCCCCAACACACATGTCACCCATGCGCCATCTGGCAAGATCTGTGTCCCCAGAGCAGGAAGCCACTGCTGGGGTCGAAGGGGACCTTCCTAGACTCACACTGAGCCAGTCCTCATCCTGTGAGTGGTTCAGCCTCGCCAGGACTAGCCTCCAGCCTGGCTGGCCCTGCCTGGGCCTCCTGTGCCAGTTCTGTGACTGAGAAATGACGTTATCACTGGGGCCACACGGCACCCCTCCCAGCTGTGTCCGCCAGTCGCAGGGTGCTGGGGAGCAGAGGCCAGGCCCAGCTTCGTTCCAGGGGCCCTGCCCCTCAGCTGGCCCTGCCCATCCACCCAGCCATCTTGGACATGTCTGTGTCCCCTCCCCGACACCTCAGGCTCTGTGTGCTGTGGTTGACGTCCATTGCCTGCGTGCCTGAGCAGCCAACGTCTCCCTTGAGGACAGATGTCCAGGCAGGCCTGAGCACCGACCACAGAGTTCTTCCCGCCTTGGTTTCATTCGACATCGGGGGCAGTGGGGCTGTCATCTTTCCTGTCCTGGCTTAAGAGTGGCTGAGGACACGCACAGCAAATCCTCACAGTTCTGGTGTGAGCAGCGGTTGCCCTTGTCCCAGCATGACCAGGGGCAGGCCTGGTGTCTGACCATGGCCATGGGTTAGCCGTAGGGATGGCAGAGACGGCCGCGAAGCCAGAAATGCCTTAAACTGCAGCATGGCGTCCCATCCCAACTCTGGTGCTGGTGGGGGTGGCAGTCCAATCCCCACAGGAGGGGCTGGGCTGGCTGCAGGGAGGGAGCCCCGTACATCACGTTACTAACTCCAGTCTATCTGTGTCAGTCACCGTGAAATAAAGTCTGAAGACGTCAAAGGCGCTTGTGTCTGTCCCGCCAGCCCCACCTGTCTGGCTTCTCTCTTGTGGCTTCTAGTTCAGCTTCATGGTAGCATAGGCTTTAAGCTCTCTTAGATGGCTCTGGGTGGAAGAGGGGACCCTGCACTGGAGTGGAGGGCTGTTTTTGAGAAGGAGACCCTGTGCAGTGAGTGTGCCCACTTGTGCATGGAGCTGGTGGGGGCAGGGCCTGTGGAGGCAGCACTGTAGGGGGCCGCCAGTGCCCTGTGTGCACGTGCATGCGTGCTTCTGCACACGTGTCAGCCTATGGATGTGTGTATGAGCCCTGGGTGGGAGAGGGTCGTCTGAGGAGAGTGGGCTTGGGGCACTGAGGTTAGTGTGGGGGTGGTAGGCAGCCCTTTCATGGTCAGGTTGGCCCACCGCCGGCCCTGCTGGGAGAACCCTCAGCAGAAGCTCTGAGGGCTCAGGCTTGTGAAGCAGCTGTGAGCCTCTACCCAGGAGCAAGGAAGGAGAGTGGGTGTGTGGCCTCCTCCCTAGAACTCCAGACTTTTATTAAATATAACTGTTCTTTTTTATTTTCTGTTGAAAAAAAAAATGAAATTAAATGCAAACGCCCATAAGCTCAGCACCCAGGTGACCCATAGCCAGTGGCATTCGCATTCCCATCCCTTAGTCATCGACTTGCTTGTTCAGGAGACAGTGTGAGTGTGGCCTGCCTGGCTGCTGTGTGCTGGGCAGCTGTTAGGTGTTGGGGGTCCAGGAGAAGAGAGACCCTAAACCCCCAGGGGCTGGGGCTGAGGAGTGTGGTAAGCAGGCGACGGGCACAGAGGATGGGCATGACTAGCTGGGGGCTCCAGGAAAGGGAGGCAAAAAGCTGCCACCCCAGTGCAGACCTGCAGGACCTGCCAAGGGCTGGAAGAGGCTGTGCAGGCTGCGGCTGGGCAGGGGTCACGCAGAAGAAGGCGCAGCTGGTCGCCTGGGTGCGGGGTGAGTGGGCCATCAGCCAGGGTGGTGGGAGCAGGTGGACCCCACAGGGCCTGGCAGTCCTGGGAAAAGGCTGCAAGAAGGGCCTGGAGGGGCTGAAACAGCAGTTGGTCAGACTCAAGGGCACGGTGCTTGCTGTGGGACAGGGTGCTGTGGCTCAGGACGAGCAAAGGAAGAAGTTCAGGGCAGAACGGGTGGGCTGGTGCTGAGCTGACGTGGGGCAAGGGACTCACTGATGGACATGGGAGGCTGAACAACTCTGATGCATGTGGAGAGCTGAGCTTGAGGCTCTGAGAGCCCCTGAGTGGACGTCAGGGGGGCAGAGGGCCACTTAGGCAGGAGGGAGGCTGGCCTGAGGCTGGCATGACACAGGAGGGTGTAGGGGGCTCCCCACCTTCCGTTTAGACCAGGGAGCGGGGCCCCACGCTGGGAGGTGGTCCAGGCGAAGGCAAGGCAGCAAAGCTGAGAAGCCCAGGGAAGAGTGCTCTGGGAGCCGGTGCTTCCAGGAGGAGGGAGCTGTCAGTGCAGGACCTCGGGTGGTCAGCAGCGGTGGGTGGGGATTTGGGATCCGGGGTTTGGGGAGCAGCCCACAAAGCGCCACTCCTGAAAAACCAGAGGGGGCTGGGCGGGTGGGGCCCGGAAGTTCCTGGCTCCTAACGGGGATCTCAAGGTTGAGAACCCAGGTGAGGAAGGGCGTGGCCCCTAGGGACAGGACAGGCTCTTGGAAGGTGGTTTGGCCAATGGGGACAAGGGGGCAGAAGTGAGCGCGGGCGAGCCGGCCGGCAGCGGGGACCGCGGCAGCTGTGACAGGAGCGGGTGCCCTGGCGTCGGAAGGGAGTGCACGTCACTTAGGAAGTGGGGAGGCCCCCATGTGGGAGGGCTGAGACGGAAAGCCTGGTTATCACGTGGGCTCCTCCCACCTGCGCTCCTCCAGGGTCTCCCGGGACGCCCTTCGCCCCCATTTTGGAAGTGGTGCCCGGAAAAGCCTGGAAGCTCCTGGAGGGAGTCGCCGGGGTGAACAGAACCCGGCCCAACCGAACCGTTATTGATACAGCGGAGGCGGCCGAGGGCCGGGGGGCCGCTCGGACCTGAAGCCGCCCCGCGCCTTCGCCCTCCGAGACCAGAAGCCCGTGTGAACCCCTGGGTCTGAAGCTCGGGGCCTTTGAAAACCTGCTTTTATCTCAACTTCCCCAACAGAACAGCGAGACGAGTGTGCGCGGCGCCTTTAAGGAAGCCCCCGGGGCGGGGCCTCCCAGTGGGCGGGGCCTCCGGGGCGGGGCTTTAGGGGTGGGCGGGGCGTCCTCGGAGAGGCCCGAGGGCGCGGCCGCCTGGACCCCGCCGAGCGCCCGGCGCGGAGCAGACATGACCTCGCGCAGGTGAGCCTGGGCTGCCCCTTGGCCCGACGCCGCGATCTCAGGAGATGCGCTTGGGGGGCGCAGGCGAGATGCGACCCGGGACGTCTTGCAATCGCCCCTAGGCCAGGTCGCCCCTAGGCCTGACGTCCCGACACCCACTCCCGTTCACAGTCAGGACCAGATACTTGGGTGCGCCCCAGGCCAGCCTCAGTAAAGCTTGTGGAAAGGACTCTTTCCGCCAGGGGTTGGACGGGGGCGAAGGTCAGAGGTGCCTTGACCCTAGGGAATAGAGATGCCGTGCAGGTGGTGAGTGGGTGTCTGGAGCCGGAATGTGCAGCAGGTGTTCAGACAGTGGGAGACCCTCCCTCTGTTCTGCCTCCGGACCCCTTGCCCTGATGAAGTCTCCCTTTTGGCCACCTGAGATGACTTCTGCCTAGAGGTACACCTTCCCTTCCCTAGGCCCAAAACTGAGGGCAGAAGCACTAGGAGGTCTCAGAGGGTCTCGTAGCCCCCTCTAGATCTGGGCCCTGGACCCTGCCTCCCTGCAAGGACCAACTCTCCTGCAGCAGACTCATGTCCCTTCCAGACCCCCGAAGGGTCAGTTTTAGGGGGCAGTCTCCCACGCAGGGACATGGCGAGAGCCACACAGGCCTGGGTCTCCTGCTTCCTGCTCTTTCTGCCAGATCCCTGTTCCCTGGGTTTATGCGCACACTCGTGTGTGGACTCAGACTGCAGTGTGCATGTGCGTGTCAGTGGGAGCTGCACAGGTGTAAGACATATGTCACCTTTTCCTGGCACTTGGTGCTTGGTGAGGGCAGAGGTCACAGGAAGCGTTGCCCTATGACCCCGAGTGATCCCCTGGATCTGTGAGAGGCTGGACAAGGCTCACAGGGCTTCGCTCTGCCTGAGCAAGGTCCTTAGCCCGAGGCAGAGACCCTGCCGCCTATCAGCAGTGCCTCCGTGGAGAGGGTCCCAGCACCCCGAAGAGGGGTGTTGGGAGAAGGCTGCCTGGCACAGTGGCCTCTGGCAGGGCTGTGGGCCCTCTTGGGCTCAGGAAGTGAGAGGGGTCTCTACGGACCTGTCAGCCCTGTGACTCCGAGGTTCAACGTCCAAGCAGGACTTCAGAGGAGTGGGTTTCGGGGTCTGGTTGGAATGACCCCTCAGGCTCCTGTCAGCCTCACTCCTATTTGCGCCCCGGGTAGGTTCTGGTGCTCAGAGAAGGCCATGTCCATGTCACGTGCGTGTGACCCTGGGTCAGCCTGGGAAAGCCCCGGGCGCGGCTCTGCCTGGCCTCGCCAGCCCCTCCCCACCCCGCCCTGTGATGGCCATCCGGACTGTCAGTCCTCTGGCCCCTGGGCCCCTGCCCACACCCCTATCAGGCCTGGGCAGGCCAGACCGAATCTAAAGTGAAGCCCATCCCCCCGTGCCTGCCCCCGCTCCATGTCCCCTTCCCGAGGCCCTGTGGTTTGTGGGTCAACGGGCACCACCACCAGCAGCACGCCCCAGGGCTCCCGACGCTGTGGTTTGACTCGGCCTTGCTCTGGGTGCCTGGAAGAGGGCTGGGTCCGTGAGGGTGCTGCTGAGCCCCTCCTCAGGACCCCCTTCGTTCCGGGAGCTGGAGAGGGCAGCACGGGTCTAGGTTATTTGGATCTGTACGGACAGGACAGGACTTGGCTGAGGCTCCTCTGGGAACGTGGGGGGTGGGGCAGGGCCTGGGTGGAGGGCTCAGGGAAGGGAGATGAGGGGGACACTGCCTGTACTCTTGGGTCCTCAGCCCTGGAATTTCAACCTAGGATCCTTGCCCACTGCCCTCGTGTCTCCTACCCTCATAGAAGTGTCTCCCCTGCAGGCGTGTCCAGCCCCTGTATCATATGTGTAGGCATGTTGACAGGCCATGCATGTGTCTCCCAAGGTCCCAGGGTTGGGGCTGTGCCATCTGCAGATTGGACACCAAGGCCATGCAGGGAGCTGGACAAGCCAGTGGCCAGTTTGGGTTCTGGCTGATCTTTTGGGTGACTTGTGCCGTCCTGGATCCCTGAGCACTGACTGGGCAACTGGGCCATGAGGGGCCCAGGGTGGCAGTCCTGTTGGGGGCCCAGTATGTCCCCCCACAACCCTCCCAGGCCTGCCTGGCCACGTCACTATGTGGTAAGTCAATGACCCATCACGGAGCAGGGAGCCCTTCGACACAGGTGACCCTGGGCCCCAGCACAGAGGGCTTCTGGGGATTGGAGACTGACTGTAACCTTCCTGCCTCCTCACCCTCGCCCCCCGCCCCCCAGCCAGGGGCTGCGCCTCCAGCCTGGTGGGGGTAGCGAGGGCCTCACCTTGGCCTGAGATGGTGGGAGGGCGGGGGCGTGAGCTGTTGCAACCTCTCAGGATGCCCTGCCCTGGAGATTTCCACCCGATAGGCCCAGTGGCAGCTTGTGGGGAGGAGAGGGGGGTGGAAAGTATGATCGAGAGTCTCCGAAAGGACAAACAAGGTGCCCTTCACCCATCTCTGTGGCTTTGATGCTGGGCCTCCGCCCTGCACTCTGCCCCTGTGCTCAGGGCATTGTCCACCTTGGCCTGGAGTCTGAGGCTGCGGGACTAGGGGAGGGGGCGTCTTGGCACAGGATGTGGTTCCACAGAGTGGGTGCCCGGGGGGTCAGAAGCCTCCTTCTGGGTTCCAGTCCCCACCTCTGCCACCTGCCTGTGCGGGTCCCGTCGGCATCCTTTTCCTGGTGGCCTTGCCTGCTTTGCTGTGACCGGCTCTGGAGGTCACTATGTGGCAGCTCCTCCTCCAGGAAGGCTCCCCTGGCAGACCCACCTGCTGGACCACTGGACCAAAAGTGCCCCCAGGTCTGGCTCCCATATGAGCCATTGTGGGAGGGAGCTCAGGATGGCCTGGCGAGGTGTGCCCCTCCCCCAGGGAGAGCGTGGACAGGGGTGCTGCTCTCACTGGGCGAACCTGGCCGGGTAATCTGGGCTTGGCCTTTCTGACCTGACATGTGGACCCTGGGGAGCTGTTGAGGTCAGAACAAAGCCTGTCGCCATGGGCACTTACATTTAGTAGTGAAGACGCAGGGTGACGAATACCAAGTGCGTATGTACCCGCCTGCTGTCGACAGGTGCCCCATGGAGAAGGCAGGGCGGCAGTGGCGCTGTGGCGCTGGCCGGGGTGGCCCGCTCAGGAAATGCGAGCCGTGCCCCACGGCGGGTGGAGGCGGCGGACAAGGTCAGCCAGCAGACATGGAGAACGGGAGTTTCCAGCGTGAGCCCCCTGGTGCTGGGCGGGGCCTAGGGTCTCCCGTGGGAGCTGAAGAGGACCACTGGCCAGCTCTGGGGGGCATTTCCTGAGAATCCCTCTGTCCCTGGCTGTAGGGTTCCGGGTGGGGCCCAGAGACCTGGAGTCAGTAGTGCAGGCGAGAGCTGGTGGGTGCTGGAGCCAGGGTGGTGGGGGCGCGGCCAGTCCTGGGCAGGTCTGGAAGTTAGGACAAGGGGTGCTGATGCACAGGATAAGGGTGCAGGAGGAGAGAGCCGAGGGCTATGGGGCAGCCACCTCAGCCGTGGCCGAGTGAGGGGACCTAGGTCGGGGCTTGGGGTGTCACCAGGAGCTTTGAATTCTGCAGATGTTAAGATGGAGATGCTGTTACCTTCCCAACGGATGCTGACAAGAGCTGTGTTTATGAGTCTGAAGCTTGGAGCCCAAAAGCGGGGCTGGAGGTGTAGACAGACGGCACGTGGATATGTAGACAGCACATGGACATGCAGACATTGTGGGCACAGGCGGGGTCTCTGACACCAAGGGGTCAGGAGGAGGAGGTTGAGGGCCCAGCAGAGGACCTGGGCCAGGTGGGGTGGAAAACTGGGCAGGGTAAGGACCTGCCCAGAACAGCCGAGTGGGGACGTGCTTCTAGAAGGAGGTGTGGGTGACTGAGTCGGCAGCTGCTGGGGACAGGCTGGACCAAGATCCTGAAAGCTGAGGTGTTGGTGGGGCTGGAAGGCTGAGGACAGGTCTGTGAGCACCAGCCTGGATGGCAGTGTGGACCTGCGTGTGCACATCCCCCATGCTATACACTGTGGGGACAGACCAACGGCTGGGGCTGCTCAGAGGGTCAGGGCGGGGCTGCAGGCGGGCGGCCTGAGGGACAGCAGCAGGAGGGCCAGGAGGAAGAAGGGTCTGGGCGAATTTAAACAAGAGATGTGAGCTAACCCCCATTCTAGAAACATCCGTATGGGGGCAGGGTTGACCTTGCTCCCATCTCTTGAGTGGCTGTGCAGTGGCGTCCAGCCAGGACCTGGGTATGCGTGTGAACTAGGTGGGCGTGGGGGCTGCAAGGCAGCATGCTCGAAGTTGGCGACCCTGGTTTCTTACCAGAGGCAGGACCCCGAGCCCCCCCAACACTGTGTGTCATCTGTGCAGTGAACAGGGACACCTTGGAACCAGATGAGATCCCGCGAAGACAGTGTTAGGGATGGTAGACCGGGTACAAGGCACAGTGTCAACACTGGGAGGTCACCAGGGCACAGAGCCGGTGCGGGGTTTCAGTCCTTCCTCTGTTCGCTCCTTCATCTGTCGGTCAGCCATTAGGCTTCTTGCCTACACTCTGGGGCTGCCACATGAGGGTGAGTCCATGCTGGGTCCGGAAGTCCCTGTCTTGGTGGCAGGACACACTGGGGTAAAGCAGTTGTGGCTTCAGACACGGGGTCCTGTGCAGCCTTGCCGAGGCCCTCCCTGGCTGTCCCTCTGGATGCTGGGGGCTGTCCCCTTCCCTTAGGGGAGGCCTGCAAGGAGCTGTCGCAGGGGGGCAGGGCTGGCCCCTCTTAGCCTGCCCTACGGTCAGCAGCTCTGCTCCTGCCAGCCGCCCTGGGTCTGCCTCCCGGTGCAGCCCACTGTCCACACACCCACTGGCACGTGCACCCGCCCGCCACTGCTCGACTCAGGAACATGTCCACCCCCAGGCACTGTTTGGGCTAAACACAGCCCTGCACAGGACAGTTGCAGCTGCAGAGTGAAATTCTCGGGTGGGAGCCAGACAAATATACACGTCAAGGAGCTGACACATGCCGCGAGGGAAAAGCAGCAGAGTAAGGGATAAAGAGCGAGGGGCAGCGGGGGCCACCAGCTTGCAGGTGTGGCCAGGCAGCAGGGAACAGCTGGTGCGAAGGCCCTCGGTGCATGGTGGGGGGCTCGGTGAGGAGCCGGGTGCAGGGAAGTGGGGGAGAGGGCAGGTAGGGGGGGAGGTAGGTTGGGGTGGGGCTTACTGAGGGGTGGCTGCGATGTGCTGGGGCCCCTCAGGCCCGTGGGAAGTGTCAGCCCAGGATGTGGGGGTGGAGCCAACAGGTCGGCTGCTGGGGTGTGGGGAGAGCTCTGGGGGGACCAGGCACAGAACGTTTGAGGGTCCTGAGGGTGGCCATGTGGGGGCACTGGAGGCACTCTGCTCACCTGTTTCCGGGACCCCACGAGCCTCAGACCCTGCAGTCAGTGGCCGCAGGAGGTATGAGCTCGGGTGACCACACAGCCATGAAGGTGTTTGCCGCTAGACCGATGCCGGGGGTTGGGTGTGGGTCCAGACTGGGGCTTACACAGCCAGTGTCCCCATACTCCCTGGAGTGGCTGACTCACTGCCCCCATTCCAGGTGGTTTCACCCCAACATCGGTGGAGTTGAGGCAGAGAAGCTGCTCCTGTCCAGAGGCCAGCACGGGAGCTTCCTGGTGAGACCCAGTGCCAGCTGCCCGGGGGGCTTCACGCTGTCTGTCAGGTAGGTGGAGGTGGGCCTCGGGTCAGCTGGGGGTGCAGGTGGGGATTTGGGTCCCCAGTCCTCCTGAGGGGTGGTAGGCAGCATCCTGGGTGGCAAAGACCCCTGGTGAGGGCTGAACTCAAGAGCCTGAGCTCTGTGGGGTGGGGAGCCGGCTAGTGGCCCCTGGGCAGGACAGAATCATGTGGAAAGGCCCTCAGGGAGAGCTCAGGAAAGGGAGTCCTCGGCAGACCCCCACCCTCTGAGGGGGGCAGGAGCCTCAAGGGCTGTGACTGCTCCCATCTTCGTCTGGCTGGAGCCCATGAAAAGGCCATTGTGGGGGAGGAGGGGTGGGAGGTGTGGCAGGAGGCGGGGCAGCCTGTGGCCAGGAGAGCCGGGTCCACCTAGGTGGTGAAGGGTCAGTCGGTGAGGAGGCGGTGGTCCGGGGAGGGGGCTTCTAAAGGGCTCTGGGTTCCTGATTCTCTACTAAATGAAAGAGCAGGGGAACTGGGTGGCCCTCACTCTGGACTTCCCTCACCTCGGGGAGACACGTTCTTCCCTGGGGCTCCCCAAGTCCCACGGGAAGCTGTCATGGGGGCCCATCCTCAGTCATCTGGAGGAGGGCTGCCCAGCCTGGGCTGCACAGAGGCCTGGCCTTGGCCTGGGCTGTTCTTGGCAGAGGCCGACACCCCAGGGCAGAAACGCCGGGGACGGTTTTGGAAGGGAGAGTGGTGACAGTGTGAGCAGCCCCCCATGGCGGCGGGCGCACCCGCCCTTCCAGGCGCCAAGATGAGGTGACCCACATCAAGATTCAGAACACGGGCGACTATTACGATCTGTACGGCGGGGAGAAGTTTGCAACGCTGGCGGAGCTGGTGCAGCACTACACCGGCCAGCGCGCGGGGCCCCTCCGAGAACGCAGCGGGGCTCCCGTGGAGCTTCGGCACCCGCTGGGCTGTCAGGACCCCACGTCAGAGCGGTGAGCACCGACATCCGTGCTCGAGGGGGGAGGGTCTGCTGGGCAAGGCTGCGTGTCGCCCCCCGCGCCGGGGTTCTGGCTTCATTTCCTCTAGGTCCCGCCCCGGGGCAGGGGTGCGTGTGCGGCAGGAGCCCCAGCACCAGCCGCACCCTGCTCTCCTGGCTGGCGATGCGGGCGAGCTCGTCCCTCCTGCCGCCTTCTGCACTGCTGGGGCCTGAGGGAGCAGCGCCTGCCAGGGGCGGGCTGGGGCTGGTCTGGGGAGGAGCCCTTCCCTGCTGGCTGAGGACCAGGCTGCCGCCTGGTGGCCACCCGGGGCCCTGCAGAGCCCTCCCGTGCTGCCTCCTGCCGGCTCTTCTGGGTCGGTGAGGGTCCGAGAGGTGGGCGAGCTGCTGCCTGGGTCACCGAGGTCTGGGTGGGTACGTTCGCCTCTGTGTCTGTCTCGGAGTCTTCCGGCTGCTTGCAGGTCTGTGCCCCTCACCAGGCCAGGCTGTGACCCCCAGTCCCACCTGTGCCCCCACCCCTGCCTGGGTCAGGTGGTACCATGGACACCTGTCTGGCAAGGAGGCTGAGAAGCTGCTGATGGAAAAGGGGCGTCCAGGAAGCTTCCTGGTGCGCGAGAGTCAGAGCAAGCCTGGGGACTTTGTGCTGTCCGTGCTCACACAGCTGCCAGCCACAGCGGACCGGCCCCCCGTCACCCACGTTATGATCCGCTTCCAGGTGGGAGGTGGCGCCAAGGTGGGGGCGTGGCTCAGGGGCGGCAGCGCCGCCAGGCCCCTCACTGTCGCCCCCGCAGCCAGATGGGAAGTACGATGTGGGAGGCGGGGAGCGGTTCGACTCCCTCGGTGACCTGGTCGAGCGCTACAAGAAGAACCCCATGGTGGAGAAGTCGGGGGCCGTGGTGCCCCTCAAGCAGGTATGGCCCCCCGCATGTGTCTTGGGAGCCAGAGGGGGCCGCTCCCCCCATGGAAGAGGGCGCCGGGCAGCGCCCAGGCGGGGTGGCAGGGGAAGGGGAGTGGGACCTTGGCAGCTGCCCTGGGAAGGGCGCCAAGGGACCCGCCAGGCGTGGACACCGGGCCCTCCCTGCCAGCCCCTCAAGGCCACGAGGGTCAACGCCGCCAGCATGGAGAGCCGCGTGCAGGAGCTCAGCAAGGCGGCGGATGCCAGCGGGAAGGCCACGCAGGGCTTCTGGGAGGAGTTTGAGGTGCGCCCGCGCTCGCTGCCCCTCTCAGGCTCCGTCCTCGGGTGGGTGGAGGGCTCTTGGGAAGCGTCGGGGCCACGGCTGAAGCCCCCGTGTTCTGCAGATGCTGCAGCAGCAGGAATGCCGGCTTCTGTACCCCAGGAAGGAGGGGCAGCGCCTGGAGAACAAGCCCAAGAACCGCTACAAGAACATCCTTCCCTGTGAGGGGCGGGGCTGCGTGGTGGGGGCGGGGCCTCCGGTGGGGCGGGGCTGCGCGGTGGGTTCCCCTGGAGACCTGAGCTGCATCTTCCCTTCCCAGTTGATACCACCCGTGTCGTCCTACATGGTGTGGATGACAGCGTGCCTGGAGCCGACTACATCAATGCCAACTACATCAGGGTGGGTGTGCATGAGGCACGTGCGCGTGGCCAGCTGCATCTGTGGCCCAGTGTGCATCAAACAGGACATCTTGAGCCATATTTGCCCACATGCCAGTCACCTGTCTCCCTGTTATGAGCCTGGAGCTCCTGCTGGCAGGCCTAGGAAGAGCCAGGCTGTGGACCTTGGCAGGACAGTAGATATTTGGGGGTAGGGGGCGTGGCAGTCCCCAAGTGGTCCCCAGAGGGAGCTGGACTAATATGGGTCCTAAGCCCCTTGCTAACCAATAGTGGGAGAGACCTGCTTGTGAGCTACCTGGGGCTACTTTGCATGTCATTTGCATAGACCTGCGTTTTGGTGCTTTAATTTCTGGTAACAGCAGGAGGCTGACCCCCCCTCCCTTTCAGAGTGACCTGGAGGAGAAGGCAGGCCATGGACTGGGCAAGGTGTACATCGCCACCCAGGGCTGTCTGCAGAACACGGTGTCTGCCTTCTGGATGATGGTGCTTCAGGAGAACACACGCGTCATTGTCATGACCACCAAGGAAGTGGAGCGAGGCCGGGTAGGAGCACAGGCTCGTCCCCATGTGTTCACCTTGACTTTTGCTGCTGGCTGGCCTAGCCTTGCTTCTTCCGGGGAAGCTCTGGGGAGTGGGGAGGGTCCTGGAGAGCCCCTGAGTATGCAAGTGTGTGCATGTGTCCCTGCAGGGCACAGGGCAGGGGTGCTGGTGACCTCCCAGCACCGTTGATGATGCAATGCACCCTCTCTCAGAACAAGTGTTTCCGCTACTGGCCAGAGCTGCGTGGCAGCCGAGAGTATGGCTGTGTGCATGTGTGCAGCGTGGCTGAGTACCAGGCCCAGGGCTACTGTGTGCGGGAGCTGCAGGTGTGGCGGCCAGACCAGGTGAGCCTTGAAGGCAATGGGACGTACAGGGCCAGAGTCAGAGTTCCCAGGGAGTCCCCAGGTCTGGGGGTGAGAAAAGCCTGTTCTGGGAGAACCCCCTCTCTGGCTCCACCCAATCCCACTGGCTTTGCTGGCTTCCATGTCACTCGGCCCTGTTAGGCAGTGTTCACAGGTAGGCCACATTCTCCACCCCGGGCCTCAGGTCCCAGCTGCAGAACTCAGGGTGGCCTCACAGCCACATGGGCCTCTCCCTCCACAGCCTCTTCCTGGCCTGTCTCAGGAGCTTCAGTCTCCCTCGTATGTCACTGGTGGCTGTTTCTGTCCCAGGCACAGATCCCTCCCCACCAGTTCTGTATGTCTAACAGACTCTCACATTTGGTCATTCCCAAATAGAACTCACTGTTCCCCAAACCTGCTCCCTCTCCCCTTCCCCAGGCACCTGAGCCACGTGGCACACCCTGTGGGACCCCCAAGCCCTCAATCCCCTATTTTCCTCCCACGACCTCTTGCTCCCTTTGACCCTGCTGGTCACTCCCGCTGGCCACGGCCTGCCTCCTCCCACCCCGGGGGTCACGGCAGGCCTGCTCTGACCCTGTGGCCTGGCCCCATCTGGAAACGGCCCAGACCGCCCCGGAGCGCTCTCACCAGCTCGTCCTGCCCAGGAGGAGCCGCCACGCACAGTGAAGCATTACCAGTACTTCAGCTGGCCCGACCACGGGGTCCCGGCCGAGCCCGCCGGCGTCCTCAGCTTCCTGGATGAGGTGAACCGGACGCAGAGAAGCACGCCCGGGGCGGGACCTATGGTGGTGCACTGCAGGTGCGAGTTGGGGCGGGGCGGGGGCGGGGCCACGCGGCGCAGGTGCGACCGCAGGCGGGGCAGGGCCACGTGGGCACTGCAGGTGCAACCACGGGCAGGGCCACGGCTTCGTTCCGTGAACTCGCCACAGGCCTCCTGGTCGGTCCCCACAGCGCCGGCATCGGACGCACTGGCACTATCATCGTGATTGACATCCTGGTGGACCTCATGCGCAGACAGGGTGAACCTCCCCTCTGATAAAGCCCCGCGACACCCAGCGCCCCCTGGCTCCCTCCTGCCCGTTTACCCTCCGCCCCACCCTCCCGGCCCCGCCCTGAGCGCTCTCATCCCCAGGGCTGGACTGCGACATCGACGTCCCCAAGACGATCCAGCTGGTGCGGCGGCAGCGCTCAGGGATGGTGCAGACCGAGGCGCAGTACAAGTTTGTGTACCTGGCGCTGCAGCGGTACATCCAGCGCGAGCAGCTGCGCTTGCGTGAACAGGTGGGGGCGGGGCCGGAAAGGGGTGGGGCCTGCGCGGGCATCACCATGGTGACCGGTGTCCCCTCCTCCCAGAGTGAGACGCGCGAGGAGAGCGACTATCAGAACGTGAACGCGGTGTCCGCCGATCCTGGCCGCAGCCCGGGACCCGCGCCTTCCGGAGCGCCCGCGGCGTGAGTGGGGCGTGGTGCGCGACCAGGCCGGGGTCCCGGGTCGGGGCGTGGCCTGGCCGTGGGGTCGAGGGGGCTTAGCCCGGGCGTTGGCATGGCGAAGTGGCCGTGGCATGGGGGCGTAGCTGGGGCGTGGTTGCGCGAAGGAACCGAACCCCGTCTTCACCCGCAGGACTCCGGAGACCTCCGGCGGCATGTACGACAACCTGCTGAGCCCCGGGAGGTGAGGGGCCCGCGAGCTGCGCGAGGAGGCCCGGAGCCCACGAGGGCCGGCCTTCGCGTTCTTTAAAAGGACCGTGTTTAGGACAGTGTCGACTGCAGTTGCCCCGGAACGCTGGGGGAGAGGTCCTGGAGTCTGCCCCTTAGGCCCTCCCCACCAGGCCTGGACGCCCAGAAATGGGAGGGGCAGCAGGAGATGCTGGTGTCCCTGTCCCTTCTGGCACCCCCAGGGGAGGGCAGAGGGTGCAGGGTTCATGGCTGTGGTTTGTCTCAGTGTGGGAGGCCACCAGTGACCACCAATGACCACCTGCACAACACAGCTGTCACATGTGCCACATGTTTGAGTGACTGCCTTACCAGCGAGCTGGTGGCCAGCCCCTGCTTGACCTGACTGTGGCCACCAGTGTTTGTGCTTGCTCCCCTGCATCCTGTGCAATGCCACCCCCCCACCCCCAGCCGCCACCTTCAGAGCTGCTCCTCAGCCCTGCCCACAGCAGTGTGGTCTGGGATGTGGCCTGGGCAGCGGCTCAATTCCTGCCCAGACCATCACATTATGGTCACGAATGGATACGTGCTTGTGGAATGAGGGGCTGCTGTGAGGTATTCATGTGACCACATGTGCAACCTCGCATGCCTGGCCCTGCCTGTGACGAGCGTGGCTCGTGCATGCATGACTAGCGTGATGTGTGATGTCACTGTCCTGTGCTCTCACCACAGCCCCATCCCCGATGGTGCTGTGCCTTTGTGGTGTCCTCAGTAAAATGCCGTGTTTCCAGTTCTGTTTTTGTTGGGGCCCGGGGAAAAGGGTGCGTTTGGGTCCCCACGACGGAGCCCAGCTTTTCCAGGGTCTCCCCACCCCAGGCAGAGGGCTTCCAGCAGGACCGTGGGGCCATGACTTCTTGGGGGGTGGTTGGTGTGACCATGGTTGAGGGTGGGGGGTAGGGCTCTGGACCAGGCCAAGGCATCACCCCGTCCCAGGTGCTCTGGACCCTCCCCACCTCCCTGGGAGCCTCATGGTCCTGGGGGACAGTCAAGTCCAGAACTGCCCCAGCCCATCCATGGGCGGGGGGGGCAGGGTTTAGACTGCCCAGAACCTAAGGCCCACCCCCGCCAAGGGCTGCTGGGAGTCTGAGCCAGTGGGCGTGTCCTCTGGATTGAGGTTCTCTGGGGCGGGGGTGGACAGTGGGCTTTTCTAGAGGGAGGGGTACAGGGTGAGGACCCCTTGCCGAATGTGGATACAAAATAATTTATTTAAAAATGTACAATTCACAGGGTGGGATGGGCTCCGGAGGGCTGGCCTCTCTGCACTGCCCTCTGTTCCCCCCGGCCAGGAGGGCAAGGTTAGCACTGCCACCTGACAGAAGGGGCCACCCTGCCTGGGGAAGGAGCCGTGGGTGAAATGTGGAAATAAGGCAGGGTGGTGCACCCCCTCCCTTCTCCGTGGATGATTCACAGTGCGGCTGGGGAGGGGGGGCCTCACCAGGCTGTGTGTCCTGGGCCTCAGTCTCCCCGTCTGCATGATGGGACTTAAGGGGCGGTCCACCTTACCAGGACCCAGCCCCATAGATGGGGGGAGGGGCAGGTGAGCCAAACGGGGTCCTCAGAGGTGTTAGGGCTCCTCAGGGGTCCTGGAGACTGTCCCAACAGCTGCTGCACCCGTGACTCCAGCTGTGGGCTGGGAACCCACACGTGGAGCAGGGGACCACCCTAGTTGTCGGCCAGGGGCCTGAGCGAGAAGGTGGCCGCGTAGGTCTCGGTGGCCACAGCAGCGTGGGCCGGGGGCCGGCGCAGGCAGTGCAGGCTCCCGGTCTTGAGCGCGCACTGCACGGGCCAGAGCACCAAGCAGAACAGCACCAGCAGCAGTGCGGTGATGAGCGCCAAGCGCCTCCAGTCCCCGCAGCGTGCCCAGCAGCGGGCCAGGCGGCCCTGGCGGCGGACGGGCCCCAGGGTGGGCATGGGCGTGGGCGCAGTGGGCTCCGCGGGCTTGCTCAGGCCCACATCCACGCACACAAAGCCGGGTGCTGAGAGGCCAGGAGCAGGGGGCGGGGGGCGGCAGCACAGCTTGGTGCCCTCCAGCCACACAGGCTCCTCCCGCCGCAGGTGAACAGGCATCTTGGCCTGCAGCTGGCGGCTGGTGCGCAGTGCGGGGGCCCCGGCGGGGGGCACGGCCGTGGGCTGCCGGCAGAATGGGCAGGGCACAGCTTCACCACCGGGCTGGTCTGCTGGCTGGGCGGCCGCCAGCCGTGCCAGGCACTCCAGGCAGAAGACGTGAGTGCAAGACAGCTCCTTGGGTGTCTTGAAGATGTTGTCATAACCAGAGAAGCAGATCGAGCACTCCAGCGGGGAGGCCACCTTCTCTGAGCCAGGGGTGCCAGGGGACCTGGGGCTGCCGGCCGAGCCAGGGGACCTGGGGCCGCTGGCCAAGCTGGGGGACCTGGGCACTGTGGCTGTGGGGCTGCTCCAGCCGGGGGGTGGCAGGGCTGTGTGCCACACCTGCTGGCCTGATGACATGGCTCTGGGCTGGGGGATAAACAGAGACCACTGTGAGTGACCACAGACTGCCCCCTTCCTGCAGGGTCAGCCTGTTGCTCTCTCCCTGTCCCTCTCTTTTGCCTGGTGCCAAGACCCCAGGAAGGACACTGCACTTCCAGAAAGTCCCACTTGTCCCCACTCTGAGCTCTTTCCGCTCCAGCAGTAAGCCCTGCTCCGCCCCCTCCCGCCTGACCAGCTCAGAGGGGTCAGAGAATGGAGGGTGTGTGCACAAGAATGTCATGCTGACTGCTGGGTGGATGCCTCTTACTGGCCCTGCTCTACCTGGTCATGTCTCCTGCACAGAAATAAAGGTGATGATGACAATGGCCCACGATAGTTACGACTTACATCTGGGCTCCGCCTGGCTGAGCCCGGGTCTCGTGACACAACGGCCAGGGTGTAAAAAGGCAGCTCAGAGAGGGGGCGACCCAGCCATGTCCCCTGCCAGTGGGCAGGACGGCCCTGGGCCAGGTGAAGTGGGTTTGAACATGGGTCCCTGTGGCCTCTGACTGGGCTGGTGTACACCATTTGCAGGGAGCCGTGTGAGGGCCTGGTGCCAGGCCTAGCTGGGGGACGTCAGGACACTGGGACTGAGCTGAGCCCGATGGTGGGGCAGGGGCAGAGAGGTGGTGGGGGCCGGTGGCCTGGGGAGGATTTGTCACCCAGCTGCATCCCAAACCCGCAGGGCCGGCCCACCTGAGGGCCTGGTGCTAGCCCCAAGCCCACTAGAGGGAGGGGCAGGTGGATGGGCCCATTGCCCTCTCTGGGCCAAGCAAACGGCTGCGTCCGCCTCCTGACCCATTTCCACAGGAGACCCTGTCTGTCTCCCTGGCCAAGCTCAGGTGACTTGCCTGCTGACCGGGGCCCTGCTCTCTACCCCTTCACTGGGCCTAGGTCTATACCCCAGGAAGGCACATGATGGACAGAGGAGACCAGGGCCTTTGGGAAGACCCTGGCCACATGACCCTATGGAGCTCAGGAGAACCCAAAGTTGACCTGACCCTGACTTGCTGGTCACTCCAGGTGGGCCAGTGAGATGACTTCTCGGTGACAGGCCATGAAGGCTTGGGTGGTGCTGCACCATGACTGCCTGCTGTGAGTCACAGTGACATCACTGTGATGTGATGAGTGCCCTCCCCGTGTCTCAGCATGAGATGTCACCAGAAGGACAGTGGCCGCCGGCTAGGTGGCAGCCACGGAAGGGTCTGGGGGAACTGTGGGCTGTCCTCCCCCAGGCCGGTGCACCCCACAGAACCGGTTCCTTGGCACAAATGCCTCACCCCTCCACGGAGCTGCCCCACCCTGAGCCCAGTACGGGTGAAAGGTGAATGCCAGCTGAGCTGGCCTTACCTGGTGGCCGGGTATCAGTGGGGCCTGGGCATGGTCCTCCTGGTTGGCCAGGGCCCGGCTCTGAGGCTCCAAGCTGTCTCGCTCCAGCAGCCCTCCGTCCGTCCAGGCCAGGCCCAGCCTGAGCTCCACCTGGCAGGTGTCCCTCCACGGGCTGGCTGCCAGCAGCTAGCTGTCTCGGTGGCTCTGGTCTGGCAGGTGTGCCCTGTGTGGCGTCCCTGGCAGCAGGGGCAGGGGACGCGTGTGCTCCTCCAGATACGCTCTACGAGGCAGGTGTGAGTTCTCTGGCTATGGTCCCGTCAGGTGTATTTATACACTCAAAGTCATGCTTGCCAGGGGCGCGGCCCGGGCCTCTGGGATTGGCCGGCCTCCCGTCCTCTTCCTGGCAGGCTGAGCAACAGCGGGCGGGGAGTCCCAGGAGAGGCCAGAGCCTGGGGCGGGGCTGGGGTCGGTGCAGGCCTCTGCAGCCCGGGCAGGTCTGGGGGGCCTGGGTGCCTGGAAACTCTCCCTACCACCCCCAGGGTACTGGAGCCGCACCCCCTCTGGACGACAGACTTGTAGCCCCTGTTCAGAATAGAACCCCGAGCTTCTGGGCGGCCCCCCAACCTCAGCCGAACTTGTCACGCCCTTTCTCACTGCTGCCTGACAGCCACCTTATTCCCTGCCACCATTGCCCTGTGGTACTTTCTGCCTAATGTGCATGTTCACACATGGTCACCCAGCTCATCACATAGCCCCCTCAAACCCAGATTCTGTGCTCTGCCCCCCCGCCAGAGCTCCTGGGTCTGTGGAGCATGGCGGAGATCAGGGCTGGGAGCACCCCCAAGTGATAAAGTCAGGGGTAAGGATGAGTCAGGGACGAGGTGGGCCACAAGGACGTGTTCGGGGCAGCCTGGGTTACACATGTGGGCCCCTGGAGCCTAAGGAAGCCCTTGACCCACCTGGAGGTCCGGAAGCTGTCCTGGGGGAGGGGGAGTGGCTTCGGCCCGTCAGCGCGGGGTCCTAGCAGGCCACGGGGCCAGCCTGCACTCAGGGCTAGGGGCTGTGCCGGAAGCACCAAGGCCATCCGGCAGCACAGAAGCACCCCTCACCCACCCACGCCCCCCAGACGCCTGGCCCTACCCGCCCCCCTGCAGCGCAGCACACACTCAAGGCACGAGCCAGATTCAGGGCGGGTGGCCCCCAGTGCTGAGGGGGATGGAGTGGGGACCCCCTGCTGGGGGATGGCCTGCCTTACCCACAGAGCTAGCCTCAGACCGTGCTCACCCACCGCCTCAGGCCTAGAGGCTGCCCAGCCCCAGGAGCAGCAGGAGAAGACCCAGCAGCACTAGGAAGGGGGTGCACAGACCAGGCTGCCTGGAAACGGGACCCCAGGAGGGGCCAGCCGCGGGGACATGGGGCCGCCAGCTCACGTGGAGGCTGAGATGTGGGTTGACTGTGAGAGGGCGTGGGGAGTGCCCGACCCCTGCAGAAGGGGGGACTTAGACTCAGGAGGGGGCCGAGGCTCCTGTGTCATGAGGGTGAAGA
>NW_024346980.1:171756-204001 GCF_902729225.1 Pteropus medius
GTGTGGGGGTTCAGAGAGGGGTGTGAGGGTTCAGAGAGGAGGCTGGGGACTCCGAGAGGGGGTGAACCTTTGAGATGGGGAGTAGAGACCCAGCGCGGGGGCGGGAGTTCAAGCAGAGGGTGGCAGTTCAGTGTGGGGAGGCTCTGTGTGAGGGCCTGGCCCAGCCCATGCATTATGGGGCTCCAGTTCCCATGGGGATTGTGACCCAGGGTCACATGCTGCCTCCAGGAAGTGTCCTCTGTCCCTCTATCCTGAGAACACCCTCCTGAGGGCTCCTGGGAATATCCCAGCTCTGAGGTCACCCAACTGGGGACAGTCAGTGCCCAGAGGCACAGGGACAGGACTTGAGGAATGTGCCATCTGGGTGTGACTAGTCTCACATCCCAGAGGCGGGGCTAGACCCTGGTGTTGGGACCTGGGCAGCCCGCTGGGTCCCCACACGCCTGCTTGCTCTTCAGCCACCAAGCGGAGGGGCAGCTGTGCCTGTGAGTGTGTGGGCAGGCATGTGTGCACCAGCACGTTCACCTGGCTGAGCGTGAGCACGCATGTCACCCGGGAAGGCAAGTGCACGCTCAGGTGTGAGGGGAGCACGGAGCTCACTGGGCTGGGAGACGAGGCTTTGACGACCCCCATCCAGTGCGGCTGTCTGATGGGGGCCCTGAGCCCTGGGATGCCTAGGCGTCCTGGGTGGACACACTCTGCCCTCAGCAGGGGGAGCAGAGAAGACTGCGTACCCCCGGCCGTGGCCCCCACGCCGAAGACCGGGGCAGCTCTGCTTCAGCTCCGAACGCTGCTGGCACACGGGCCAAGATCGGACAGGCCTTTCAGGCTCACCCTGGGCCCAGGTGCCCTGAGACCCGAGGGCCACTCAGCTGAGGCGGAGGCTGTGTGCCGGGGTCCAGTCCCGGCCTGCCCTGTGGTGCTGGGCTGCCTCCAAGGCGGCTCTGCTGGCACATCAGGTGTGCTCAGCAGTGCCGTCCCCCTACCCCAGCAGTGAGAGCTAGGTCCCCAAAGTTCAGCCTGGCTGCCGCCCCATCTTGCTGTGGCTGGCACCTTCTGAGGTCCTGTGCCCAGGCCCCTACCTTCACATCGCTGCCTCGTCCTTGGCCTCACTTGGCCCGTGCACCCGCCTAACGCCCACCCTCTTGCTGGCCTCTGCTGGCCCTCAGCAATTCTCCTCGCGCTGAGTGAATGAGGGGCGAGTGGCCGAGCTGCATCCATGACCTCAGGGCTGTGCCCGCTGCCCGCTCCCTGGGGCAGGGTGCAGTCCCCTGAACACTCCTGTGGTGCCTGACATGGTGGGGGACCAAGAGGGTACAGGTGCCCCAACTGCCTGCTTTGGCCTGAGCTGATGACCCCACAAATCAGCCCCATTTTGGCCTCTGGCATGAGGGCCTGAAGCCCGAGTGAGGGCTCAGGAAAGCAGACACGGGATGGGTGCCCTCACACCCTACTGGCCCACCCACCCGCTTTCCAGCCTGATGAGTCTAATGACCCCACCCCCACTACTTGGGGGCCTGAGAAAGTCGCACCCAGGCCCAGGGGTGCCCAGCAGCAGAGAGGAGGCTGGCTTGGCTGAGGGCCAAAGGGGCCAGGCCGCAATCAGACCTGAGGTTGGGCATCGGAGCGTTGGGAGTGGAGGGCTGCCTCGCTGAGGTGTCTCCAGCTGGCACCATGCCCATTTGTAACTTCTTCCTGGGGGCTGTGAACTGGGCCCATGAGTGTCCTGTCTGTGCAGGTGGCCTGTGGTCACCACCAGGCCTGGCTGTTTTTTTCACAGAAAAGCCCCCGAAGAAGAACCTACACTTCCTCCCAACTCAGGGATGAGGGGGATGAAGGGCCACTGGGTTGTCTCCCGTGTGCACGAGGCAGCTTGGGACAAGGCCTCCTCCCAGAAAGGTGGGGGCTTCGTGGAGGACTCAGTGACAGCCTCGGGGGCGGTCCATCCCCTCGCCCACCCTCCCACCCCCAGTGAGGGGCAGCACTCCCTCTCAGGGACCTGGAGTGGTGAGGACAGGAAGAGAAAGCCCTGAATAGTTTATTTGACACTGCTCACAGCTGTCGCATGGGCTGCTGGTCCAAGTCTCCATAAGAGAGAGCAAATGCAGTGTCAGACGGGCATCACCAGCAGGAGACCACGGGAGGCTGGCCACGGGCCCTGCCTCAGACCCCTCGGACACGAGCCAGACACTGAAGGGGAAACATGGGTCACGGCCGAGCGTCGGGGAAGGATGGCCAGCGCCGAGCCCCGTGCGTGAGAGGCGGCCATGCTCGCCCCTTTCTGCATGGAAACCCAAGGCCGAGGCAGGACCACCGGCCACTGCGGGTCACAGCCAGGACCAGACAACCCAGGCAGCCATCGCAGGCGAGCATGGCCCTGGGCGGGCACGTCCCCGTGGGGGCCCAGCCTAGCCCTCCAGCCGCGGCCGGCGAGGTGCACACCTGGGAGGACGAGGCCCCGTGATACCGAGGCCAGGCACGGCGGGCAGAGCACAGCAGTGCCTGGAACTTGCCTACGAGATGCACGTCTGCTTAGAAAGACAGCAGGAGACCAGGCACCTTGCCTCTGCACCTCCTGCAAACAGTGGGGCCGTAGTGGGGTAACGCTGCCAGCACCCTGGCCCCGGGAGCGGTTCCCAGGCCCTGCCCCGACCCCCACCCAGACACTAGCTGGAACAGCCAAAGGCCTAGGCCTCACTCGTAGAGGGGTGCTGGGGTCACCCGGCTTGTGCTGCCCACGGGGTAGGGGCGTCTGCCCACGGCAGGCTCCGGGGCCCAGGCTCTGTCAGGCTGCTGGCCGCTGGGAGCACACTGTCCTCACAGCCTCGCCCCTGGCCTGTGTCGGGGACACCTGGTCCTGGTCAGCTATGCCGAGCAGCGGTGGGCGGGCGGGTCCCCACTGGGCATCTGTTGCCAGGCGGTGGGAAGTGGAGCCAGAGGCGAGTCCAGGCAAGTCCAGAGGCCTTGTGGGCAGCGCGTGCCCTCGTGCCAGCCTCCACGGCGCCGTGAGGAGCTGTCAGACGTTGCTGACCCGGGCGTCCACCGAGGGGACGGCCATGGGGCCCGTGTCCCTGTCCAAGGGCCTGTCGCGCCTGACGTAGCGTGGCTTCCGCACTGAAACGGGGGGAGGACGGGGGGTCAGTGGGGCCTGGGACGCCAGGGACAGCCCTCACCTGAGCACTCAGCTGGCGGGGAGCCGCCACAGGGAGGCGGCTGCTGAGCGCCCGCCGGTGAGCCGAGTGGCTACAGATGGGAGGTTTCGTCACGGATGTGCCTGAACCTCGCGCCCTGCCACCCGGGCAGGGCCTGGCATGCCAGAGAGTGGGTCACATGGTGCACTGCAGGGCCGGGTGGGGGCCCTACAATGTGTGTCCACGTCCTAAGCCCCAGAACCTGCCCAAGTGAGCTCACTTGGGAAAAGGGTCTTTGCAGATGTGACTGAGGTGAAGATCTCAAGATGAGATCCTGCTGGATTATCTGGGGGCCCCTAAACCCAGCGACCTGTGTCCTCGTAAGAAGGAGAAGACACAGAGGGGAGAAGCCCCGTGAAGATGGGGGCAGCGGCTGGAGAAACGAGGCCACAGCCCAGGGACGCCGGGAGCCACCGAGGCCTTGGCCGGGAGCGGCAGGGAGGGCCGTGCCCTGGAGCCTCAGAGGGGGCCCCCATCCCACCTCCGTTTCTGGCTCTGGACTCCTGAGCTGAGGGCATGCGTGTCTGTTGTTCCAGGCCACCCAGCCTGTGGTCGTTTGACACGGGGGCCCAAGAAGACGCATGCAGGGAACTCAGATGCCGTAGTCTACTGCCGAGAAATCACAGACCAGCGTCCTACAGAGCAGGGTGCACCTAGCCCTCGCCAGGTGCCCTCCCTGTTGCAGAGAGGGGCGTCCTCTCCCGTTCCCACTTCAGACCTACCCCGAGTGATAACAACTCCCACTGGGGAGACCCAGGAAGGCGCTCTGTGGCCTGTGGCTGTCACCTCTCCGCTCACCGTGTCACGTGCCCACACCACCTGGAGCCGTCTGAGGCAGGACACGCCTCACCCCACGAACCTGAAGCACCAGCCACACAGGAGGGGCCACGGGAGGAATGGCCTAGGCCCCTCGCTGGAAACTCTCCTCTCCAGCAGACCCAACATCTCAGAAACGAGCGAGAAAACGTGCAAAAGTTACAGCTAAGGGGGCTCAGCCGGCACCCTGAACAGCCAGGGGGTTCAGCTGGCACCCGGAGCAGCTGGGGGCCACCGGTCACTGAGCGCCCGGCTGTCCTTGCAGGGCAGCTGGTCCTGCAGACGGGTGGCATTTTGAAATTCTCGCCCAGACAGCAGACCCGGCGGGCAAGGAGCAGTGAAGCTGACGTACCTGAGGCCGGTGGCGGGGCGATCATGGCGGCCTTGGGTAAGGGAAAAGGCACAGTCAGGCCTGCAGGCACCCACGCGGGCAAGTGATGCGGGGGTGCCAGCCCACCCAGGCCACTTACAGTTTCACCAGGCTGCAAGGCCGGGGCTGTGGGGAAGAGCACAGATGTCACTGGGAGACCTGGGGTGGGGACCCGGGGCCTGTGCGGTTCTCTCCTGGCTCAGCCCTGTCCCACCTCTGCACCTTTGCCAGTGGTACCCTCAGCCTGGACGCCTGCCTGGCCACCGCTCCCAGTGGGACCCGGGTGGCAGCCCCTCGCCAGGCTCCACCTTTCCGCCCTTGGCAGAGTGGACACATCAGTCCTCGAGTGTGTCTCCCCAGGCCCCCGGTGCCCCCAGAACTGAGCGCCCGGCCCCTCCCGGCTTCCCAGGTGCCTCGGGGAGAACACCCCGCCCCCACCGGAGATGTCACCATGCTCCCCTGCTCGCCCTGGCCTCTCCCTGGGCTGTGGCTCCTGAGGCTGCCCAAGCCCAGCTCTGGAGACACGGAGTGAGCCCCCTGCACCGCACACACATGGGACTCCTGTGCCCAGCACTGCAGCAGGCTCCCCCACGTGACTCCGAATGCCCTGTTCTGACTGGCAGCGTGACCAGCCCACCTCAAGACCACAGGGCTGCATCGGCCCCACTGAGGTGCCCAGCGCTGACTGCCCACTGGCACTGTCCACTGAGGGATCAGGTTCATTGGCTGGACCACCTGCCTGGCACAGCTAAAAGGCACAGCAGGAGTGACACCTGTCTCTTCGGGAGAGGCAGAGCCGGCACCCAGGCCCGGGGTCAGCTGGGTTGGCCTGGCTGCTCCCAATCCCAGCGGGGCAGGGATGCCACCTCACTCGCCCCCTCAGCACCCCGCCGCGGCCACTCAAGGTGCAAGTTCACCCAGGGCCCTTCCCGCAGAGACCCCACGAAGTCCGCATGAGAGCGTTCCTGGGGAGTGACCGCCCCTTATCTCAGACCTGAGAACCGTGTGACAAGCCAGCCCCCTGCTGTGTTCTCGAGGCTTCGTGGCTGGACACCCTGCATCTGGGCCACCTCCAGCTCGGCTCCCTCTGTGCCCTGGCATGGGGCGCTGGGCAGGGTGGCCACGGTGGCCCGAGGAGGTACCTTTGTCTGTTCCGTGGCACAGCCAGGCCAGCGTGCTGGTGCGCTTCAGGTAGAAGAACGTGGCCACGGTGAGGATGAGGCCGGAGCTGACGAGGAAGGTCCCCAGGAAGAGCGAGGCTGCCACTCCGGGGCCCCCTGCAAGCAAGGGCGGCGCTGCGGAACACGAGGCCTGGGACGCTGGCCACGCGGTCCGGGGGCACTGCCCGACCTCTCCAGGAAGGTAGAGGAGCGGGCCCCCTACCTCGCTCCTCTAGACGGAGCCGAGACCCTGAACGAGAGGCAGGGTTTCTCACTGCTACTCTGCCTCTTGGGAGCTTGTCTGCTGTCACCTACAGTGGCCCTCCCAGAGCCACGATGCCCTCCCACCTGTATGGGGTCAGGTCAGGCTTGCGGGCTGAAGGCCGAGGGCTCTGGCTGGCAGGGACCTGTCAGATGTGAGGAGGTGACTTCCTGATCCGAACGGGGATGTGTTCCAGCCCCTAAGGTGCCCTCCACAGCCAGATGCTCGGCCTCCATCCCTCTGCGCCCCATCACAGGAGGGCGGCCGTCTGCCTCGACCCGGCCTAGACCCTGGCCCTGGCGGCCCCTGGTCCAGGTCAGCGCCACGCCCCTGCTGCTGGTCCCGTGAGGCTCAGAACATCTGAGCCCTCAATCCAGGTCCAGCACGCCCTGTGAGGAAGGACCGGGGTCTGGGGGACACGACCCGCCAACTCAGTCACCTCAGAGGGTGTGGGCGTTACCTGGGGCAGGTCCCTGACTGTGGCCCCGGTGGCCTGGGCACCGCGCCCCACAGCACAGTGGGCACATGTGGGAGCACAGGACACCTGGCAGACAGCAGGCCCGGCGCGAGGCGTCTGGGTGTCCGCCCTCCGGGGCCAGGAGTAGGTGGCAGGGTTCGCAGGCTCCCCCGAGCCCTACGTCCTAGAAGAGCCAGTGGGGATGGGGCGGGGGGACCTCAGGGGCCCTCGGGAGACCGAGGGCTCAGTGGGCAGAAGCGAGGCATAGGCTCCCACCGAGAACCACCCAGCGGCTCCAGGGAGGGCCGTGACGAAGGCCTCCCGCCCAGGCTGCCAGCTCTCCACTGGCCCGCTCTGTGACCCGGGCTGGGTCCCCGAACCTCAGGGCTCTGGTGGCGTCTGACCGGACTATGGACACGGACTGGCTCTGGTCTGGCGAGCCAGGAGACTTACCGGAACTCGGCCGCCCGGGCATCCCTGCACTCCTGTTCACGGGGGACTGCACACCCCGGCCAGCGACTGTGGGGGCAGTGCTGTCAGAGCTGCCGGCTCCAGGGACGGCCCAGACCCATGGGGAGCGGGGGGTGTCCTGGACCATGAGTGGGGACCCCATGAGGACCCCCGGGGAGCTGGACACCCCACCCAAAGTGGAATTGCGGGCCAGAAATGGGAAGGGAGGTGACCGTGGAGGTGGAGTGGCTGTCACCCCACAGCTGTCCTGAATGGACAGGAGACTCAGGGACATGGGTCCTGGGGGAGTGGGCCACCCGCTGCCCTGGGAATAAGAAAGGCGTCCCCCACCAGGTCCTCCAGAACTCGGAGACGTGGACCCTCCGTGAGAAGCAGGCCGGCGGGCGTGGAGGGGTGGGGGCGTGGGGTGAAGGGGCCGCGACGCCCGGCTTCTGCACTCAGAGCCCCTGTGCGTCCCATTCCTGCAGCGCACACAGCGGACGCTCCCATCCTCGTCCCAGCGCCCGTAGCACCCTGTCGGGGGAGGCGGCGGGAGGCCCAACGCGGCACAGGGCAAGCCCACCCGCCCAGCTCGCGTCTCCCAGGGCAGGCCCCATTCTGAGCCGGCGAAACAGCCCAACCGGAAGCTGGGACGCAGTGACACCCGGTTTCAGGAAAAGAGCAGGCTCGCAGGAAGCTCACCGAGCCCCACATGCTCATCTCGGAACACACATCAGGGGCCGGGGCGGGACCTGGAGCAGACACAGGCCCCGGGGCCACACGCCCCTGGGCCGCACGCTCCGGGCAGGGCCAGAGGCCAGGCGCTCTGCCACCTGCCACCGGGGCCTGGACTCCTCCGCCCACCCCACGGCCAGCAGCGCTTCCTCTAGCCCAGGTGTGACCTTTGGTTTCTGTTGGCCCTGCACTCTCCCCGGGGGTCCCACACTGTCACTGCCACCAGCAGCGCCACCCCTGCCCGCCCCCTCCCCCGGCCGGAGGCCCAGAGAGCTGCCCACCCCGGAGCTGGGAGCAGGCGGCCACCAGTTTGCAGACGTTCCACGCTGCCAGCTGCTCCAAGGGCGGGCAGCGTGTCTCCGCCCCTTCCTGTTCCCTGACCCCGACACGGCATGGAGGCTGAGTGAACGCACGCCGTGCCGCGGGCTGACGGCCAGTGAGGGCCCTGGGCAGGTCTGGGCACGAGCCGAGGCCCGCAGGCCCTCCATGATGAATTTTGCCAGCGTTCGATCTACATGAATGGGTCGGTGTGAGGAGGGCCTTTCCGCAGTGGCACCGAGTGACGGCCTGAGGAGCAGCATGGGCACAGCTGAGACCAGCGTGAGATCCCATGATGCTGTAAGAAAGGCCCAGCCACAGGAGCCCAGCACGGGGCCCAGCACGGGGCCCCACACAGTGTCAGAAACTGGTCCTTGCTTCTTGGGACGACGGGGCTTCTGCTCTAACTGCGGGCTGTCACCTCCCTTGGTGTTCCTGGGCAGGGGCGGGCCACGGGGGGCACACGGCGGCTCCTGGCACCAACAGAGCTATGTGGTGTGCAGGGGCCGGGCGCAGCTGGCTAGACAGCAGGGCCCGCGACAGGGCAGGCCTGAGGGGCTGAGGCGGACTGGCCGAGGCCCCTGGGAAAACCGCCTGGCCCCCGGCCAGCAGGTTTGCAGCGTACCAGGGCGGTGGGGACAGTCACCCCCTGGCAGGGTCGGGAACCGCAGAGTGTGTGGGGACCTTGAGCACAGAGGGTCACCCAGACCTGTACGCACTGCGGGCGAGGTCTGAAGGCGCATCCTTGGCCTCCCGCCTCAAGGCCTTTAGTCTCAGGTTCCCTGTGAAAGGCCTGGGGCCACCCCGCCTGCCACACTCGCACGGTGATTGAGTGGGTTGGGCCAGGTCGACTTCGAAAGCAAATGAATCTCGCTGTGGCAGAGGAGGGTGACTGCAGACAGGTAAGTCACGCTTCGCTAGGAACCAATAGCCGTCTGGACAGCAGGCGAGTTCTGCCCACGTCTCAGAGGCTTATCTGCCCATGAACTGCCCCTCCCTCTCCCCTCCCCCAGCTCCCGGACCCCCTGCAGCGTCCCTCCTGGGGGGCCTGCATGCTCCTTGCTCACAACAGGTGGGTGTGGCGAGCTCCAGAGCATGCGCCAGCGGCCGTTCTGGTAACCAAGGCTGGCCTCGGTCAACGCACGCCTAAGTGCTTACCTGGGCCACACAGGCTTGTGCCCGCGCAGGTGGTGTTGACATCCAGCACGTCCACACAACACTCGGACTGCTGGCCCTAAAGGGGACACGGCAGTCAGTCTCCAGGCCCCACAGCAGGCAGCGTGGCAGGACAGGCAGGCCAGGCCCAGGGTGGCGTCCACAGAGCAGGCCCCTGAGCGCTCGTCCCACACCCACAGCTCTAGCCTCTGCTCGTCAGTGTGGGGTGACTGTCCTCTGCTTACCAAGGCTAAGTGAGGACACATGGCCATACCGCACGGCCACTCCCTGGGACAGAGCTTGATGACCGAATACACAACCATTCTCCAGCACCCAGACCCCCAAAAGCCATGAAAGAGAAGCCGTTGGGAGCCCCTGGGGGGCAGGCTGGCAGGGCGGGGCGCAGTTCTTGGGCCCGTCCTGGCCCACGGGTACTCTATGGTTCACGCAGTCACCCCGCCGCCGCCAACCTGGCCATCACTGCAGGCCTGGCCTGGGATGTGGCAGGGCTGCGCCATCCCTCCGTGTGGGGCTGGGGCCTGGAGCAGGACCACAAGTGGGCAGGAGTCATTTCAACCCAAGAAATTATGTGTATTTGCTGTCATTTGCCAGATGGTAACTTGGAAAACTAAGCAATGAAAGCTGCTGAGTCCTACTGCCCATCCCAGACTCCCGTGGAAAAGAGACAGGTTTTCTAGATGTGGTAACACGTGGAGATAAACCCAGGCCCTTGGCCTCCACGGTTCGGGCCTGGGCAGCCAGCACGGGCATGTCTGCCCTACTTCGAGTGAAGCCCCTGCTCTGGGCCCAGTCACTCCACTGATGTCCTCTGCATTCCCACGGACACCCCTCCCTCGGGGGTCTCCAGCCTGGTTTCCGCAGAGGATGTGCCTGGCCCAGGGCAGTGCCTCAGGGGACGAGCTGGGGCCTGCTTGCCCACGTGCGGGACGGGGTACTGTGGGGTGTGGGGGCGCTGAGTGCCAGCCTCCATGTGCTAGACGGGCCGCGATGGGGTTTCTGGGGGCTCTCGGCTCGGTGTGTCCATCACAGCTGATGGTCTGTTCCTTGTGCCCGGAACACAGGGAACAGGGAGGGGCATCTAAGGGGCGACTGAGGAGTGTCCTCACAGCTATGGTGGGGGGGGGGCTGAGGGCTGGCTCACACCCAGGGCCAAGCTGCCCCGCCCCACCCCACCCCACCCTGGCAGAGGCCGGGCAGCGGGAAGGTCCCTCTCGGCCCAGGTGACGTGCGGCCAGGCGTGTGTGGGCACAGCCGGGCTTCCCCCAAGACCACAGCTCTGCACACCCGTGTCACGGGCCTGGGAGAGCCAGGCCGTGGGGACCCAGCCGATGCCACTGCAGTGAGCAGGCTCCCTTCACCCCGGCTCTATGCAGTGCCTGCGGGGGCCACCCTACCGAGACCCTATTCCAGCCACAGGTCCAGTCTGGCAGAGATGGAAGGTTCTAGCTGGCAGAACAAGCAGAAACAAGAGGTGGGGCCTCAAGTTTGCTGCCCTCCGACCCTGACGGTGGGCGCGGTCAGTGTCCCTGGGGCCAGGACCGCTAACGGTCAGAGGGTGAGACCCTGGGGTGAAGGCCCCCAGCCTGGGCAAGGGGCTGGGGCAGGGCTCTGCGGGGACACCTACCGCACTCGCTGAGGACCTGCTGGCGACTTCCAGCAGGAGGCCTGCCAGCAGGACGGCCCGCTGCAGCGCCATGGCCCGCACGCACGCAGCGTCTGCAACAGAGAGGGGCGCTGTGCCGCGCAGTCCACCCCCTGGGCGCCCGGCCGGCCACAGCGGACGGTTACCTGGCCCTCCAGGATGCGCTGGCAGTCAGCGTTCAGGGCGGGTCAGCTGGTCCAGGTGTCTCAGGCCGCGTCCCGCTGCTCCCAGGCCTGCGAACCAAGGTATGGGTGAGGCCCGCTGCCCGCTGCCTGCCACTGCGCAGCCCAACCAGGCCAGAGCCGCGGCCCCTGCTGCTCCAGCCCCCAGCAGGGGACCGGAGGGGCCGTGGCCAGCCATCTGGGTCTGGGCCCTGGACGGCCTCGTTCCTTCGTCTGGCAGCTTTAGCTGTCCACCAGCCACTTCCTGGTTGGACTGAGCAGAAGGGGGTGGGTGAGCCATTTCTATCCACAAGTTCAGATGTGGCTAGGCTGCCTGTCACCTCCTTCTGTTCTAGCAAAACCCTAATTTGCATCTCGAGCTTCTTCACCCTGAGATGGACCACTTATGTGGTGAGGGTGCCTCTGGGGCAGACACAGGCCAGCTGGGGACCCTTAATGTTACAGGTTTCTGCTGCTCACGCCACCTGTGTCACAGAAGAGGGCATGAAAGACATCCACTTGAAACGATGAAAGCCGGTGTCTAACCCCAAGACACAGGACCGTGCTGGAGCAGAGAGACTTCTGCGGGGAGATGGATAAGAGCACAGACTGCCAAAACGGAGCCCCGTGAGGTGAGTGACCTTCCGAACACTGAAACATATGACTGCCCGTGTGACTTGGGGCCACACCTACCTGCGAGTGAGGCGGGGGGCCCTCTGACCTGCACAGCCCCTCAAGTAGACCGTTAAACACGTTTAATGAATTTCTGTTACCTCGCAAGGGAGTAACCATAGCTACAATGTCCCAAACACAGCTACAGAACTATGTTGACATGTACAAGTCACCTTTAAGATCCCTCGCTCGACAAAACCACCTGCGGGGGCGAGCCCATGCCTGTGCGGGCAGTTTCAGGTTCCTGGGAACTGCCCCTGCTCCGCTCCTGGGTGGGGGTGAGGGACTGCTCCCTTAAATAGCCCAGGGACCAAGAGCTCCCACCTGGTGGTCATGGGGAGCACCACTGCCCAGGCAGCCTCCCCAAGCAGGGACAGGGGAAGGCTGGGGTAACACTCCTGAGCGAGCAGGGTGAGGACATGGGCTGGGGGTCTGCCTGTCCTTCACCGCCTGCTTTACGCCGGGCTTGGTCTAGTGCTGACCGGGAGACGGAAGCCCTGCCAGGCGCCCCATTAAGGACGCATGCCTTCCCAAGGCACTCCCTTTCTATGACGTGAAGCCCCACTAGCCAGAATTGGTGCTGCACATGCTCTGAGCCTTCCCTACAGGGTGTGACTGAACCCCGCTTCCTTTGGTCCGTATAACCTTGCCCAGCAGAAACCGCCTCCCCCCGGCATCCTGGGAAAGTCCAGAAGCCACAGGCTCTTCTGCTCGCTCTCTGGCAAGCGGGTCCCCTGGGTCATGTAAGTCACAAAACACCACTGCAATTCAGAAATCAAAGTCAGGACTCCCACCCACTCTCAGCTGCCGTCGGTCGAGTTGCGGGGCGAGATTCACAGTGAGCTGCAGCCTCACGGTGCGACCCAGGAGTTCGGTGCCTCCACCGCCCCCGCCACCTCCACCACCTGCGCCACCTGCTGTGTCTGCACCGCTGTCTACACTGCTCGCACGGCCTCCTCCATCATCGTCCACACAGCGCTCGCCGCGCCCTCTCGACCCCTGGCCCAGGCCTGCTGCAGAGTCTGCGTTTTCTGGTCCGTGGCCACTCAGCACGTGCACGTCGCGTCTGTCCCCCAAGTCTGCACAGCACTCTAGAGTCCTCCGTCCTCGGCTGCAGTGTGGCTGGACGTCCCCACGTGTGAGGACACTCGAGACCCCCTTACCCGTGCCCTCTGACGGGCAGACCTGGTGCCAGGGAGGCCGGCGCGGCGGGCACTGTCGTACACGCCCTGGTGTGGACGTGTGTCTTCGCTGCCCTCAGTAAACAGCGAGCTTGGGATGACCAGAGAAGGCAGGCGCGCCAACCGGTCCGAACCCGCCGCTGTCCGCCACAGTGCTCGCGCCGTGTGGTCCCCCAGCCAAAAAACTTCAGATCACGCGTCCCCTTTAACATTATTTTATTAGCTCCTTCCATCTTTAGAGCATTCCCCAAAGAACAAGCCCATTAACAACCGATCCTCCGGGGTCTGTCCTCCCACGAAAGCTCACGTCCCCAGGCTGATGGGGGAGCTGGGCCGGCGCCTACACACCGCTTCAGGGGCTCCAGCACTGGCGTGTGCCCGCTCCCGGTGACCCGCACAGTCACGCATCCTGCCCTGCCTGCAATGCCTGCTGTCACCCATTTTAAAGAGGGAGCAGGCTTGCACGAGGCCCCCCAGAAGGCGGTGGCGGGGTGACGGGGGAGGGCTGGGCCAGGCCTCTGAGTCCAGAGCCTCTCCTGACGCACCGCACTAACCTGCTGTCTGAGGGGCTTCGACAGGACCTGAGGAAGACCGCTTGCTGTTCGTTTGTTTTACAATGTTCATCTAACACATTTAGCAGGTCTGGCCAAGTATGATGCAATGCTACAGGAAGTCGAACGAATAAAAGCTTCCAAGATTAAAAAAAAAAAAAGATAATACACCTTTAACTGTTTGAAACGACTACTGACTACAGTAAAAATAACTGTCACAGAATTTTCTAGCATACATAGAAGTAAAATATATGCCAAAAGCACTAGGAGCGGGCGGTGCCTAAGGACCCGCTGCATACGGCCCTCACGTTTTTGTGAGGTACAAGAATATTTTTAAGGTAGACTATAAGTTAAACATGCATATTTAATCTCTAGAGGAACCACTAAAAAATAACAAAAAGGAAGAACTAAAAAGTCAGTAGAAGAAATAAAATGGAATTTTAAAAAACCTGATTTACCTAAAATAAAGGGAGGAAAGAAGGAACAGAGAAACAGATGGGGAAAAAAATCAAAAGTCAAGATGGTAGATTTAAATCCGAATACTCTGATAGCTGCAGTGAATGTGAACGGACTTAATAGTCCAACTGAACAGCAGAGACCGGAAAAATCCTAGAGACTGGCATGAGAGACGTCCCCTTGAAACAACAGTAAGCTGAACACCTAAAACTCAGCAAAAACTCCCAAACCGCACACCGGGCCGTCTGCGCCTAAGCGCTACCGCAGGCCAGAACCCGAGCGGCTGCCTCTCCCAGCCCAGCTCCCCGCGGGAGGAGGGCGAGGGGAGAAGGGGCGGGAGTTCCCGGAGCAGCCCTGCCACTCATCGGGGCAGGAAGCAGAGAAGCGGGACAGGACAGCAGAAGAACAGCTGAATTTTACCGGCCGCGGCCGCAAAACCGAGGCTGAGCCGCAGCCCCCAACTCCCAGCCCAGAGGGCCCCTGCCCCCATACCCTCTGAGACCAATCACTGCGGAGCCCCAGGGGAATCTGAGCGAACGCTGCCGAGCCAGTCGCTGACTCTGACAGGGACTGAGACTGAGGGTAGCGAGCGGGATTGACTACGAGAAAAATTAAAAAGCATTATTAAGACTTTATATAAAGCAGGGATCCAAGAGGCTCAGACGCCACCTACTGGAAACCAAAAGAAAACGCCTTCTTTGCGACAGGCTGAAGAGAAACCTTTATATAATAAATGTTCTTTCTGGAAGAACAACAGAATACACTTCCAATAATGCCCAGGCGGAGAAATAGTCCATTAAACATCATGGACAACCAAGGTGACAAGGCATCTCGGAAAGAAAGAGAAAAATCTCCAGAAAATAAACTTACAGACATAGAAATATGCGACTTAAGTGACAGAATTCAGGATGATACTTCTGGAAAAAAAACTCAGTGAGATCCAAAACAACTCAAATCAACAATTTCAGGAATTGAAAAAACCACTAGATGAGAAGAATGAGTTCTTTAGCAAGGACATTGAAACCCTCCAGAAGAACCGAATAGACATTCTGGAGATGAAGAACACACTGCAAGAGCTGACAAATGAAATGACAAGCTTGGGAAATAGAGTTGACCAAGTGGAGGAAAGGGTCAGTGATATCGAAGATGGAAACCCAGAAATAAATCAGAAGGAAGAACAGAGAAACCAAAGAATGAAAAACAATGAAAGAAATACAAGAACTAGCTGATGCCATCGGGAGAGGAAACAGAAGAATAATGGGACTTCTCGAAGGGGAGGAAAAGGAGCAGGGACTAGAAAACTTTTTCAGACAAACAGCTGACGAGAATTTCCCAAATCTAAGGAATGAGCTGGAGCTTGGAATTCGAGAAGTCAATAGAACACCCAATTTTCTCAACCCAAAAAGGCCTTCACCAAGACACATCATCAACAACAAAGACAGAATTCTCAGGGCAGCCAGGGAAAAGACGACAGTGACCTACAAAGGAAAACCCATTAGATTATCGTCTGACTTCTCAACACAAACCTTACAAGCCAGAAAGGAGTGGAATCAAATATTCAAACTATTAAACAAAAGGAACTACCAGCCCAAAATCATGTATCCAGCTAAGCTCTCCTTTACATATGAAGGAGAAATAAAGACCTTTCCAGACATATAAACGGTAGAGACCAACATCACTAGTCATTAAGAAAATGCAAATGCACTGCTTGGAATCCATAGCGATGACTATTACAGAAACACACACGCACGCGCACACGCACGCGCGCAGAGACAGGCGTTCGGGAGAACATGGAGGGACTGCAACCCTCGTCTGCTGCTGGGAGGCACGCACAGAGGTGCGGCCGCAGTCGAAAGCCACTGTAAAAAATGGTATGGTGGTTTCTCAAAAACTTAAACACAGAATTACTCTGACCCAGCAATTCTACTTCTGGGCATATACCCAGGAGAGCTGAAAACAGGGTCTTAGATATTTACGCATCTATGTTCACAGCAGCATTAATTACAATGGCTGAAACGCGGAAGCGACCGTGTCCATTGACTGACGGATGAATAAACAAGATGTGGCATGTACATCCAGTGGAATATTATTTAGCTTTAAAAAGAAAATTCTGATACATGTTACACCATGGATGAACCCTGAAGACATTATACTGAGCGAAATAAGCCACACGGAAAAGGTCAAGTACTGCATGATGCCACTTGCGAGGTCTCTAAAAACTCATAGAGACAGAAAATAGTTTGGTGGTTACGGGGGGGAGGGGCAGGGGCGGGCAGGGTAGAATGGGGAGTTAGCATTTAAGGGGGACGGAGTTTTAGTTTAGGGAGATCAGAAACTTCTGGAGATGAATGACGGCGATAGCTGCACACCGCTGTAAACATACTTAATGCCACTAAGACTCACACTTATACGTGGTTAAAGTGAAACCTGTGTTATGCATACTTTACCACAATAAAAACAATTTTGAAAAAATAAAATCACATAATACATATAAACTTACTGTCTCAATAAATGTTCTTATAGTTATAAAAAAACAAGTAGAGCTTGTCAGATCAGATAAAAAGACTCAGTGATTAGTTCTTTATAAGAAACGAGCTTCACCTATAAAGATGTGGCCGGCCGGGAGGCGCAGGAGAGGCAGTGCCCGCCACACTGCGCGTGAGAACGCTCCCGCACAGACAGCGACAGCGGGCAGAGGGTTCGCGAAGAGCACTGCCTTCGATGAAAGGCAGCGTGCACGACGCTAACGGGGGGCCATCGGGAAGATGAATCAATCTTAAGGGTGTATGCACTTGATAAAAAGGCCTCCAAATACATGAAGAATAAATTGGCAAAACTGAAAAGGAAAAGACAAACCCACAGCCGTGGCTGGAGCCTTTAATATCCTTCTTTCAATAACTGATTGAACAATGCACAAAAAATTAGTAATGACATGAAAAGGTTGGGCACTATTATCAACTAACTCAACTGATAATTATAGAACATGACACTCGACAAAAGTGGAATACACGTTTTCTTTAAAATAATTAATGATGAATTCCAAAGGTTCAAAATCATTCAGAGTATAGTCTCTGACTGTAATGGAATTATATTAGAAATCAATAACAGAAGCTATTTAGAAAACCTCCGAATATTTGGAAATTAAACAACGGACTTCTTAAATAACTCATGGATCAAACAAAGGAAAATTTAAAATATTTTTAACAGAAAGGTAACAAAGTGCAACATACCAGATTTTGTGTAAGAAGCTAAAAGAATGCTCAGAAGGAAATGTATAGTTTTAAATGCCTATGTAAGAAGACAAGTGTAAAATCATCGACTATGCTTCCAGAAAAGAGCAAATTAAACCCAAACTAGGAAACAGTAAAAATAAGAGTGGGAATGAATGAAGTAGAAAATGGACAAAAATTAGAGATTATAAGCAAAGTCAAAAGTTGGGCCTTCGAAAAGATAAATAAAATTGATAAACATCTGGCAGAAATAGTCAATAAAAAAGCCAACACAAAGGATCTGTATCAGAAACGAAAGGGGAAGCTATCACCATAAATCCTACAAACATGGCGGGTGGTGGGTCAATATTACAAACAACTTTATGCCGACAGATGCAGCAACTCGGATGAAATGGTCAAGTTTATTTAAAGATACAAATTACCAAAAATGACACAGGATGAAGCAGAAAATCTGAATAGCCTTATATCCATTAAAGAAACTGAATTCCTAATTTTAAAACTTCTCAGAAAGAAAACGAAGACTCCAGATAGCTTCACTGGTGAAGTCTATCAGACATTTAAGGAAGGAATACTGATACTACACACAGTCTTTCGGTAAGTAGAACGTGTCTCAATTCATTTATAAGGCCAGCAAGTGAGCCTCAAAGATAGGTAGGCCAGGGTATAAGGACATTACAAGGGAAAAGACAGTCTAAGATCCCTCATGAACACAGATTCAAAACTCTTCACAAAATGTCAGCAAACTGCATACAGTAAAATATAAAAAGGGATAGAATACAATCAAATGAGTTTTTTCCAAGAACACAAGACTGACTTGACATCCAAAAACCAGTCACTGTAATCCATCCCCTTAATAGCTTAAAGGAGAAAAAAATTATATGACCATTCAAGCAGATGCAAAACAAGCATCTGACAAAATGTCAAGCCCACTCATGGTTAAAAAAAAAAATCTCTCAGCAAACTAAAAGCAGACGGAAATACCCTTAACTCGATAAAAGATGTCTATAAAAAACCTACAGCCACCACCAGACTGACAGTGAACCGCTGCTCACTCCCACTAAAGACTTCACCACTCTGCTCAACACTGTCTGTAGGTCCTGGTCAGTGTGACAACAAAACAAAAGCCACAAAGTTTAGAAAGAAGTGAAACTGCCTCTGCGTAGGTGGCATGATTGTTTACAAGAAAAGTCCTAAGAAATCTACAAAGAAAACAAAAATCCTACTACAATTTATAAGCAAATTTAACAATGTTCCAAGAATATAAAGTCAACATATAAAACCAATTGTTATTTCTACATACTAGCAACAAATAATTGGAAAATGAAACAAATAAATATCATTTACGATGGCATTCAAAACATAATTCGTTTCTGGGGACAAATTTAATTAAAAATGTGTAATTTTTGTACACTAAAAACTATAAAACACTGCTGGGAGAAATTCAAGATCCAAATAATGGAAAGACACTGACGTAAGGTAAAACATATATATATATATATAATGGGTGTACCTATTAATCCACGTCCATAGGTCAGAGGACTCAATTTTATTAAGATGCAAATTATCCCCAAATCGATCTAAGATTTACTGCAATCCCAATCAAAATTATAGCAGGCTTTTTTTTTTGAGGAACTGACAAGCCGAATCTAAAATTTATATGAAAATGCAAAGGGCCCAAAATAGACAAAGCAATTTTCAAAACAAGGACAGAGCAGAAGAGTTACTGTAAAGCCTGAAGTGAGCTGGCGATGGGAGAGCAGGCAGAGCAGACCCTCGAGAAAACAGTCAAACGACTTCTGACCACAAGCCAAAGCAATTCAATGGGGAAAAAGATTTTCAGCAAATAGTGCCAGGACAACTACTCACGTGGAACAAAATGGAGCCTAGACTCAAATCATATGAAAAGTCAATCAGACATGGATCATGAAGGTTCATAGAAAACTGAACCTATGAAGTTTCTGGGAGAAAAATACAGGAGAATCTCTTCGTGACTTTCAGCTGGGGAAAGTCTTTTAGATAGAACACAGAAAGCACAAAACAATAAGCTGAACTTTGTCAATATTAAAGACTTCTGCTCATCAAAATACACCACTATGATGGATACGGGACTCTGCATTTGTTGAAACCCACAAAACTATATATACATCAGAAAGAGTAAACTTCCAGGTATGAAAAAGTCCCACATCAACCTGAGGGTCAAGTGCCTGAGGCCGGAATGCTGAATCCAGCTGAGCTACACACCTGTGACAGCAGTGCGCCGAGGCAGGTAGGGGAAGGGGCTGACTTCGCTCCCTCTGGGAAATGGTGCTTTGACTGGAAACTGTAAAATTAAAGACACAAATAAACATATATAAACACTGTACTCCAGCTGGTGAATCTGTTTCTCACAGGGGCACAGACACGATGGGCAATTCGAAAACTGCTTTATATGGACACTGGGGTTGGACCAGTACGAAAGTGGACCGCAGGTTGAGGGGCCCAGGTTCCCCTGTGGGCCTGGGTAGGTCCCAGACCACAGGTTAGACTCACAGCTGAACAGATGCGTGTCCCCTAGCTCTGTCTGCTGAGAGGACCTCGGCCGTGACCCCACCCCCACCCCAGCAGTGCCACACCCATGCCCGGACCACGGGCTCTAAGTGTCATTCTCCAACAGAAGACACCAGGGCTCCTGGGAGAAGCGGCTGGTCCGAGAGGCCAGGCAGGGACGTGTGATGAACCCGGAGCACCTGGTGGAAAGTCAGGAGTGCTCCACAAACAGGGCGGGGCACATCCCAGGGTCACGGGAGCCAAGCGCAAGGGCGCCCGATGGCCAAGGCCAGAGCGTGTGAGCCGCAGAATCAACAGTGCCCTCCCCATCACGTCGTGGTCTCTGCCAACAGCACGCACGCAGACGGACACACGTCAGCCGTCATGCAATCGCCACGTGGAGAGAGGCCCAGACAGGATTCCAGGACAGGGGACCCCGGAGGCAGAGCTTCAGCCCACCCCCTGGGGGGCTGCCTCAGTGACTGGCTGTCAGAGAAGACGGGGGGCACAGGGCAAGGAGCATCCCTACAGGGGAGCTGCTGGCGACACCACCAGAACCAGGTGACCCAGGCCCACCTCCCATGACGTCGAGCGGACGGCAGGTACAGCGATACGTGACGAGAGGGCCACCTCACCTCTGGGGTGCGCTTTCCAAAACCCCACACCCCAGTGTCACCCCAAGAACACACGCCAGACGAGCCCCAAGTGACGGACACTGCACGAAACACCCGAGCAGTTTCGAAACAGTCAAGGCCGCGGAAAACAGGAGCGACTGAGACCGTCACAGGCCGGAGGGGACCAGGGAGACGGGGTGTCAGCGGGCTGGTCCGTCAGCATCTGGGGTTCAGGTGGGCTGCCCTGTAGCTCCCACCGCTGAGCACCGCCCGGAGGGCCGGCCGCTTTCTAAGTCAGCGAAGGGGGCCAGTGAGGAAACGCGCTCGGGAGAAACGAACTCCTGAGGCCCGACGAACACGTGCTTCTCAACCTGAAAATCCTGTCACGCCGGAGAGAAAACAAATGCCACAAACAATCTGACTGGCTGTAAAGGAAACGTCCCAGTCTGTCGCCATACACGACACTCACTGCCCATGCTCTGCGGTCTCAGCACACCTGAGGGGTGTGGACCAGCTGTGGACCCCTGTAGCCTCCCGCTGGGTTCTGCGTGCTGGGACACCCCTCGAAGGCATCCTTTGTCTTGGGGATGCGAAGTTCTCAGTGCTATGGTGACCAGAGGTCCTTACAGCTTACCTTGGAGGACTGGGGTGATGTAAGGACTGGCCCGAGGGGCTTTGGGGTCCTGGTGATCACCCATCAAGACATCCTTTTGCTCTGCTTTACCGAGGAATGAGTGGGGGCAGAGGAGGGGGTGTGCACATGCCAGAAAAGCAGCTTTCTGGATAATCCAGATTTCATTTCCTTCTACGGGCTTCTAAAGACAGTGTGGCCATTAAGATCCTGGCAGAACACAGGCTGCTGTGCGGTGACTCTTGGCCGGGGAGCGGGAACCGGAACAATCCAGCTGCGCTATTAACTTCTCCAGCCCAGGGCTCCTGGACCAGCCCCACGGGCCTCTCCCCGGGCCGCTGGTTAAAACCAAGAGCAAGACAAAGACCAGGTCTGCTGACCCCCAATACTGGAGGAAGACTAAGGACAACGCCACACAAAACATGGGCAAAGTTTGACACCTTCGAATGTGACAGAACGAGGCAGTTAAAAATTCAGTCACGTTTTTGTTTGTTTGCTTGTTTTTGTGGGAGAAGCTGCATTTGCCAAAACGCTACTCTTTGAAATGCAGTCAGAATCGTATCCAAACCACCTGGTCTCAAGCACACAAACTAAAACTTCTACTAAATTGTTACGGCGACAATACACAATTGCCATGGTGAAAACTTACACTGAGACTAAACCTTGACTGTTACGTGGGGATAAACCGACTAACCTAAACCTGGAAACCTCAAGGGAAAAAGCCCGTCAGGTCACGGACAGTCCAGCGCGGCCCGACCTCACCCCGCGCGCCGCCCTAGGGGGGAGTCGGCACCCACCGTCCGGCCTGGCGCCCTCCGAAGGCCCGGGGACCGCGTGGCCTTCTAGGGCTTCGGGGCTCGAGGAGGGGCGTCCTAGGTCCAGTTACGGGGGCTCCCTTAGCTCATGACACCGGGGGAGGTTCGGCCGCCCCGGTACCCCGCGGACCTTTGTCCAGCTTCCGCGCCCTGCCCCCGCCGCCGCGGCCGAGACTGTCAGCCCAAGCGTCCGCGCCCCCCGGGGCCCATGGCCGGACCAACGGCCCAACCTCCTCGCTCCCGCCCCTCACTCACCGCGGCTCCCTCCGCGTTCCTCTTTCGTACCCCCCGCCCTCCAGGCGGTCGCGCCGCACTCCCTGGGACTTGTAGTCTCTCCGCTGCCGCAGTCCGGGTTCCAGGGCGCGCGACTCCCAGCGCAAAACTACAACTCCCAGCAGCGCCTGCGAGAGACCGCTCTCGCCAGGTGCCTTTCGTCACAGGGTTCTCGCGAGGCTGTGGGAGGAGCGCGCGAAGCGATCTGGGAAGTGCAGTCTAGGGCGCCTCGGTCACGGCCTCCGGGCCCTGGACTATACTTCCCAGGATTCCTGGCGCCCGGACCGCCTCTGGGTTGCTAGGAGACCGCAGAGCCCCCGCCGGGGCGGGCCAGCAGGTGCGGGCATCCACAGGCCGCGTTCTGGATCGCGGGCGCATCCTCCCTGGGAAACCCGGGTGTCCGTACTTCACCCCACCTGCTGTCCGCATGTCGCTCCATCTGAGAGGGAGTTCCAGGGTCACTGGGGTTCGCCCCACGCCCCCCCGACCTCGTTAGCCAAGGCTGCGGCGAAATTAAGACCGCAGGTCTGCCCGCCCAGGCGACGATGGCGTCGGAGGTCTTGTCTTTTGGTTTTAGGCGTTTCATAATTATGCTTTCTGCAAAATCTAGATTTCTTCCCCCAGGTTGAGCGGGGGCACTCAAGACCTTTCGGACCGCTGCCGCTGGCCCTCTGGATGGGAGGCCAGCACTGTGTCCCAGGGGAGGGCTGGGCAGCAATGTTTACTCTGTGCTATTCCTGATGTGAAGCCCTAGGAAGAAATCTTCGTTCTTGAGCTGTCCTGCAGACCGCTCTGCCACCTCTGAGACCTCAGGCAGCTTTCTCCCTTTGTGGGTCAGGATCTTTCAACTTTCCTTGGGCACACAGAGCTGGCCGCCCCCCCCCCACCCCCAGGGAAGGGATGTACCAAGGAACTTCGAGGAGGAAAGAGAATGAGACCTCTGCCCTTTTCGTGTCCTTGATGGTAGGGAGGGCCCGCAGAGCACAGCAGGCAGGAAAGGCTGGTGAGTGTGCCCAAGGGGATGTCAGGTCAATGAGAGGTGCTGCTTTCTGAGCCATTGGGCAGGAGCCAATTGTCCTCACAAGCCACCGCTTTGAGCACTGTGTCTGGGCCAGTGAGTCTGAACAGAGAGATCTGTGACCAGGAAGGACACCCACAGCCATGCGTGGGTGCGGAGCCCCCGGGCGGAGGTCACGTAGGGACTTGGCTTTTCAGGTCTCTGCTGCACTTCCGTGAATATGAGTAGAGGGGAGACAGACAGGTGTGACCGCGGCTTCTCTGAGCTGCTGAAGCTGGTTGGACTGGTTACTCTTCCCAGTAAAGCTCCAGCCCAGGGACTCAGGGTAGGGAGAGCCTGTGAGTGCTACCATAGTCAGTGCCAAGGACTTGGGGTCTAAGTGACAGGACCATCTGGCATCCTGAGCTGGCTCTGTCCCAACAGGCTGACACCGAAGCAGGCAGGGTTTCCGCATGTGTGGTCTCAGGCTCTGCCTCTGTGCCACCTTAGAGAAAAACGCACACAACTGTGCGTGCTCCGCAGCTCTCATAACTTCCCGGTAAACAGTTGCGTGTGAGCTAATAAAAGGGTTTGCACCCTGTCAGCATCCCTGAGGTCATCTGGGTGAGAGCTGGGTGCGGGTTAGGGCCAGGAGCTGTGGGTGTGCCAGGCCAAGGGTGCCACAGGACGGCCGACACCAGCCCATCCAGCCCCAGGGCTCCCGGCTCTGGGATGCCCACTCCACCTTTTCCCCCCGAGTCCTGGGGGTTCTCTCCCCCTTTTAGATGCCTTCTCAGGACATCCGCACCAAGCGTGAATGTCCAGGGTTTTCCCTGCGGCCCAAGGCTATCTTCCCAGCAGCAGTACTGGGGACCAAGTCGTGTTTGTGTCCTCTCTTCTGGAGGACAGGTTTGCTGAGCTGCTTTGATTGGAAGCAGGAGGCTGGACCCCAAAGTGCTCCTCGGGGCTTCTGGCAGGAGTCCACGTTATCTCCGGGTCTGGCCTTGGAATGACACTGTGTTTTGTCCATGGGAAACTTGGACGTAAAGGCCCAGGATCGAGGCGATCACGGAATGGTGTGTTTTCAGAATGGTGTGTCTTGACGGAGATTATAAAAACGTTTGAGAACTAAATTGTGCCTGGGGTTGTGACAGTTTATGTGAGTCAGCGTGACAAAGAGGCACCTGGGCCCCGACCAGCCAGGACGCCTGAGAAGCAGACCTGCTTCGAGTCCCTCTGCGCTGAAGTGCTTGCTTTGCTGTCCGCTCGCGGCTCTGGTCCCTGCACCTGCCCGTGCGGCTGCGTCTCCACTTCCTGGGTGGTTCTGAAGGACAGTGGGCACAGTGGTCCCCAGCGTTGTGTTATCACTAAGGCTGATGGTTTTGGCCTCATCTCCCCAAAGTCAGTGCGTCCATTCACAATAAATCATTTAATATCGGAGGGTGACATTTCCTTTCTGAGGCTTCTCAGAAATGTCAACTATGGGCCCCCTGAAAACGCCACCAAAGACAGTGCTGAGTGTGTCCTTGACTGCGTCCTTGCAGAGTACTAGACCGGGGTGGGGGAACTGGAGGTTTGGGGTGTCCAATGAAGAGGAGGCTTGGTTAGGCTTGGGTGAGGGTCCTGGGTGCTAGCTTAGGGCCGGTGGACACAGCAAGGCAAAGGTCCTGAGGAGCAAAGAGCAAAGAGCCTTTTCGTGGGATCTGTCGAAAGCCTAGGATGCAGATTTTCTTCTGTAAACTTCTTGCCATGAGCATTAAAGTTATCTGCAACTTTTATCTTTCTAGGCAGAATTTAGTCAGAGTTTTGTATAACCAGTGGCCCCCTGTGCTTGAAGGCCTGTTCGTCCCCCCCCACCACCCCTCTCCAGTCTCCGTGCATTGAGGAAGGTCGGTCCACACCTACTGGGCTGAGAGGGTTTTTGATTTTTGGTTTTGTTTCTAGTCAGGAATGGATGCTCGTTTTGTCAGATGCTTTTTGAAAAAGTCTGTGGAGATGGCCGTGTGGTTTTCCTCTTTCAGTTTGCGCAGTGAACTAGCCTGACCACCTGGCCCACCCCCCACTCGCCTGTAGACCGCACCTGGTGCTTTCACGCATTGCTGTGCCTGGGTTGTTAAACCTTCCCAGTTAAGAACTGACTTGCTAAGAATGTCTGTGTCTGTGCGGTGAGGGACACTGGCGGATGGTTTTTCTGCGATGCTGGCGAGCGTTCTGTCACGCCCCCGACCTGTCCCCCATCCTCCCCCCGCGTGGCCGGCGAGCCACCCGCACAGGGCCCTGCCTCTGCCTCGTTGTTTGCTGGCATCCGTAGTCGGGAGGTGGACTTTTCTTCATGAGAAGGGTTTTGGCTGTGCACCCCACTCTCCCAGTGAGGTTACCCATTTTGGGGTGCCCTTGAGTAGTCTTCGGGGGTGGCCAGCCGTGGTTCCACTTCGCCTGAGCGGGGCAGCTCCGAATCCGCAGACGTTCTCGGGCTTTGCTCCCGGCGGCACTCTGGCCGCAGGGAACCGGTCTGGTCCGTCTCGCTCTTTCTTTTAAGCTTTGCGGGTGGCTCTGGAGCGGTGCTCATTCGGAGCGGGTGGTCCCCACGACCCAGCAAGGCCCTCTGCGTTCTCCGCAGTGTCCCGCAGCTCGGTGGGCCCGGGGCCCAGTGCTGCGCCGGGGGCCCAGTGCCGCGCCGTCCACACGCACTCCAGCCCCGCGGAGTCTTGGCTTGGCCAGCACCCTGGGGATGCCCTCGGGACTCTCGTTCTGGGTCCCGGTGGCCTGGAGCCATCATCGCCCTCCTTGGGTTCGGTGAAACAGGCGCTGGTAGCCCCACAGGCCTCGGAGCGGGCCCTGCGCTGGCATTTCTGGGCCTCGGTGCTGCTGGTCACCGCGGGGCCAGTCACGGTGCGGGGCCAGGACAGATGGTCCCACCGAACCCCTGGGGACCGGAGCCCAAGCAGACTGGCACGCCCCACTTCTCTGCCACTTTTACTTCTCCCTTTCTGACCAGGTGGGGCGCCCACGAACAAACGCGCGGGTGTAAGTGGCCAGGCGCTGATGTGGCGCTGCGCGATGCGACCCCGCTGCGACCTCACTGCGTCTCCTGTGCTGCTACGTGTCCCGCCGAGGGGACACCGCCTCCCGCATCCTCCTTCCTTTGGGGTGGCTCTCTGGGGACACGGTCCGGCAGAAGCGACCGGTCGGAGTGGTGCCCGGGCGTCCCAGAGGGGGAGCCCGCCCTCGCCGTCGGGGTCCCCGCAGTGGAGGGTTAGGCCGCGGCTGGATTCCGGGCGGCGGGGGCGGGGCAGGTGCCGCATGGCGCCACCTGGTGGCCGGCGCTCGGCTGCAGCTGCGACGCTGGGGCCTGGCGCCTCTGCCCAGCTCGCTGGTCCGCGGTCCAGGGACCCGGCTGTTCCCGGCGGGACACTTGTCCCGTTCTGTGCCTGGCTCAGATAGCTAGGCCACCGCCCGGGAAAGCTGGGGGATGCGATGTGCCCTGTGAACCCCCAGGGCCTGCAGAGCTGGAGGAGGTGACTACAGGGTGGCAAGCGGACCTGCCCAGCGACCTGCCCACGTCTGTGGGTCAAGGGGCTGCCGCCCCACCCCAGGGAGATGGTGTGGGAGAGTCACGACAAGGGTTTCTGTGTTGCAGTGGAACCAGCACACGTTTCCTAAGGCCTGAGAGCTCATCCTCCTGCGAGAGGTCAGCCTTGCCACCGAATCGTTGTCCAGGCAAAGCTACTTAGAGTTGATGTTCTAAGGTTAAACCCTGTTAAACTTCCATGCAGCATTATGAACTTTAAGAGAACTTTTAGAATAAGCTATGTATAAGTTTAACGAATCTGGGAGTCCACTTGTTATTTAATTGAGAAGAATTTGTTAATTCAGACAAAGTTTAAAAGGAAATAGAATGCCTTTTATTTGTAAATACAGTTTAAAATATCTGAAGAGACACGGAGAGACGTTTTGTTGAGGGACATGTTCGGATGGCAGAGAAGCAAGTGCCAAGGCACCCAGCGTCATCGCCGTCAGGGAGCTGTTACCTCAAACCCCAGTGCGTCCATCGGCCAGGAGGCTGAGTGCCGAGGAGGCCGCAGAGAGCTGGGCGTCTCACCCGTGGCCTGTGGGAAATGAAATATGACAGACACCGGAGGCCGTGCGACAGTGTCTTCAAAAGTGGAACATGCACTTACCATGCCACCTGGCGGTCACGTTCCTGGGCATGTGTCCCACAGAAATGACCACTTACGTTTGCGTGAAAACCCGTTCACAGTTAGTAACAGCTTTATTTATAATGGTCTGAATTGGGAACGAGCAAAATGTCCCTCAGCAGGTGGACAGGTAACCCGGCTGTGGTTGGGCCAACCAGGGAAGTCAGCATGAGCAGGTCTCAGAAGCATTTGCTGCATGAAGATGTCCAGTTTCAGAAGGTCACCTGCGGTGCAATTCCACTTGTCTAACCCTCTGGAGATGACAGTGTGTGGACATGGAGGACAGGGGTCAGGGATGGTGGGGCCACTGGAGGGGCAGCAGGAGAGGGTGCTTCTGCCGCAGGACCCTGCGTCTTGATTTCAGGGCGGCCTCTGGAATCACAAGGGTCGCGATGGCGGAACTGAACGTAGTGGATGGACGCCATGAGTTTGGGGCGATGGCACCGACAGGGGAGACCAGGCACGGCCCCCGACTGCCTGAGGTCTGCTCGTCCGGCGTCCCTGCGGCTTGTCCGCCTCGGTCTGGCCCCATGTCAGTGGTGGGTCTTTGGTTTCTGTCCTGAAACCCAGTGACGTTTCTCATGCTTGGCTTTGTCCTACAGTGTGGCTGTCTGTGCAATGGGATTATAGCCGCTGATACTCCAAGCCCCAGGATGAGGGGGCCCCACGGGCCAGCTGCACTCAGCCGGGCACACCCCACAGGAGCCTCCACCCCACAGGCCACCCCAGGGGCTCCAGCGGCCGGTAGAGGCATGCCTGAGCTCGAGCTCATTGCTGCCCGCTGCCACGGCTGGGACCTGGAGCCTGGGCTACGGGGAACGTGCCAGACTCTGTGCATGGAGCCGATTCACGGAGCTGATTCTGTCTCTCCCTCCACCCACCCCGCAGGGCTGCCTGGCAGTCAGGTGACCTCGTTAGCTCTTCCCAGAGGGTGGCACGGGGAGGCCCAATTACCAGCTACCTCATAAGCATTTGAAGGTGGCCTTAATTGCTGTGTTGGCTCCGCCCCACCCCACCCAGCCCCTTGCTGGGGCTGTGGCTGCGTGGCCAGTGTCTGTGGCCAGCGTCTGTGTGAGCTGAGTCCCCCTTCAGGTACGGGAAAGGCCCCCTGCCTCACCTCGCTGCCTCTGTCCTCACCTGAGGCGAACAGAAGTGTGACTAGGTCTGTGGGGTGGGGGGGCACCCCAAGCCCCCTGGAGCTGAGGGTCTCCCTAGTCAACCGCAGGGCTGGGGGTACAGGGCCTAGGGGCCCAAGCTGAGCCCACGTGGCCTTGCTGGGACCTCTCAGCCTCACAGAGAAGCCAGTCCCCTGTCTGACCAGCCGATCCGAGGGCTGCCATGCGGCCCTGCCCCCACAGGGGCTGAGATGACCAGGTCACAGCAGGGCCACCAGCGCCTGGCTGGGGTGGAAAGGGGACCCCACCCTCCCTCCAGGCACCTTCACCTTCGGGGACAGTGCATTCTCCAGCCGGCCTGCAGGTGGCGCCCCTGTCCAGCGGGAAGCAGTGTGGGCCTGGGTGCTTTCTGGGGAGGTGCTGAAACTGGAGGGGCCTCAAGATCTGAACGTGGGCCCTCTGCGTAGAGGGACATTGGGGTGCTCCCTGTTGGCCCCTTCCCTGGGGGGAGGAAGGAACCCCGCTTTCAACCTGTGCCTCCCTGTTCCAGGCACCTAAAAGCCCCAAGCCGTGGCTTCCTGGGGTCCCCCGCACCCTGACCAGCACCCCGAGGAGTCGTCGGACTGCGGCCACGCCACCTCCTGCTCCTCTGGGGGGCAGAGGGGTCGTTGGATGGGCCTGTCGAGATGTAACGAACCACGAGGCAAACACGCAGAGCGCACGCGGACGAGCCAGCCCGTAATGGGGAGAACGGAACGGCCTCTAAGGAACAAAGTGGAACCAACTGGCTGCGCTGTGGCCCTGACCGGGCTGGTCTAACCCGAGCGCTGAGGGCAGGACCCCGGATGCCCAGCGGTCCAGCTCTCAGGACGCCCTCCCGGCTCCCTGCCGTCGCAGGCCTCTGCGGCCACGGAGCCGGCCCCGGTGGGCGGCCGGGGGAGCCCCCCACTGAACCCGATGGTGGCCTTGTGCCTCAGGACGCTGATATACCCCTGTCGTCCTCAGGCACCACACTCGGGCCATTTGTCACAGCAGCAGGTGACAGGCACAGCATGTTGCGTGAGCTTGGTGTCAGCGGGCGATGCAGACGCTCCGTCTCTGCACGCTGTTCACCCATCGCTCGGACCCTGCCAAGTCTGGCCGAGCTCTGTGGGGGACCTCATACTCCCGGGCCTTCCTGCTGCCGCCTCTGGCTTCCTGTGTCCCCGCACTGACCTTTGCCCCAGGCAGGGTCTGCCAAGGGGTCAGCTTGGCCTCCCGGTCTGGCATCCCTCACACCCCCACGGCTGCCCAAGGACCCTCCGACTCTAACCCATTTCACACATGACACTGGCACCGAGCCCCACCCTGAGCAAATATGTACTTGGCGATTAAGGGCTCAGCGGGACAAAGGCCACAACAGGCTCGTCACAGCCAAGGCGACCGTGAGGCCCAGCAGTGCTGGCCAGCCCGGGCAGGGTGGTCGGCGTGGGGGCGGAGGGAGCCGGCGGTGCAGAGGACTCGGTCTCATGGAGACACCGAGCGAAGACGTCCCACCTGGCAGGAGGCCACCTGAGAGGTGCTTTGGATCTCTACCCCCTGTGCAGAGGGCGTGGCAAGCCGGTGCCAGGAGCTGGGCCAGTGGCCTGTGCTGTGTAGGACGCTTGCCCACGCCCGGGTCTCTGTGTGCCGATGGCGTGATAACAGACGCTCCCCAGCACACCAGGGTCTGGAAGGTGCCCAGGGCTGGTTCCCAGTGAGGCCGCAGGCGGTGGGCGACCAATGCCGCTGGGCAGACCACCAACGGCCCCGACCCTCTGCTGGCCCTGCCTCGGGTGCAGCCGGGCCACCCTGCCCCAGAGCTCAGCAACGGCGGTGGGAGGGGACGGGGTGTGCCCACCTGGAGCCCCGAGGGGCTCTGCAAGCCTCTCCTGGTAGCACCGTCTCAGGCCTATTCCCTTTGGAGGGGGCCATGGGCGCTGAGGCGTGTCCTGCAGGGACCCCAGCCACATGGACTCAGAGGCCAGGAAGGGGCCTATACCCACCAGGCCACAGCCGAGTCTCCACCCATCTCCTGACCTTGGCTGTAGGCGGCCACCGGCTGGGCCGGGCAGGGTCCTCGGGGCTGGCCTGGGCTTGTCAGTGCCCATCCAGGATTCCTGGACTCCAGTGAGGAAACCTTGTGTCCAGTCCCCGGCTTCCCAGGGCCAGAGGCCTGGCAGCGATTGTGTTCCTGGCTTGTCCTGCCCCTGGGGGCTCCGAGGGCTGGGGCCCCTCTGCCATCTGGGCACTGGACCTGTAGTCAGGGTGCTCAGAGCCCGACCCACACCCCTCCGAGAACTGGCTGGCCAGCACGTGACAAGGCCAGTTCTGGCAAGGGCTTCTCTCCTGCCGAAAGAAGGTCCCCAATCCCCTGCTACACACTCAGGTTGGCAAAAGCCCACCACAGACCTGGAGCCGCTGCTGTCAGCTCATGACGAGGAGGTGGGAGGGGCCCGGCGAGGCCCTGCAGCGCTGGCTGGGAGCAGTCTCCTCGGCCACTCTGGGGTACTGGCCCACGGGTGGTCCCAGTGTCCCCAGGGGACAGCACCAAGCAGGCCTGCAGAGCCTGGGGGACCGGCCTTCGGTCCCCACTCTTGGCCGATGCGCAACGAGCGCCTGGCCTCCGTGTCTCTCGGCTGTGATGTCGGTGCGGCCATCACCTGCCTGGAGTGCCGGCTGCCCAATCGCATCCCTGGCGCTCCAATCAGAACAGAAGACAGGCTCGCGACACTGTGCCACGACCTGACGTGCGGCTCTGAGCCACGTGCGTGCGTGTGAGTGTGGGGAGGTGCGGCTTTCACCAGCGTCCGTCCGCCTGTTACATACACCGGCCTTGACGTGGAGCAGACGCTTGTAGGACAGCGCCCAAGTGTCTACAGCGGTGACATGGACGGCGTGGTTCTTCCTACCCGCCCCACAGGGCGACCACTGGTCCTTCTCCTACCGCCCGCGTACTGCCTGGTGATCCTTTGCTAAACGGGGGACTTGCCGACCGCATTGGCGAGCCGGCGCCCCTCCCACTGGGGCTGGCCCGCAGCCGGCTCCAAGGGGAGCCACGCTGGGCGCTGTGTGTCACGCATTTGTCCGGCTCTGCTGACAGCCTGGGCTGGGGCGCGGCTGCTCCCTTCTCGGCTCCCACCACAGCCCGCCCGCCCGCCCAGGTGCCTTGGTGCTTGTCACATCGAGCTGGGAATTGTTACAGACTCCAGCTCTGGGCTCTATGTGCTGATGGGGCCACATTTAACTTCAGAAGGAAAAACCTCTTCGTTAGCTCCCCATGCTGACCCGATGCTGCCTCACAGGTGTCCCTCCCCTTCTGGGGACCAAGGACAGAGGTGGGCACCCCTAAGTGTGTGCTGGCACAGGCCTCCTCGTCACCAGAGCTGGGGCTGTTCTGTGAGAGGCCTCCTGCCCTGACGCCCGGCCCACAGCAGGAGCCGGGGCCTGGCTGGCCTGGGCTCTGCGGCTGCCCCAGGCAACCTGAGCTTGTGACAGCTTGGGACCTGGGCAGCCTTCCCTGGACACCGCCTTCCCAGCTAAGGCCAGGACTGTGTCCTAAGTCACCTCCCTGGTGCCGTGTGTGGAGAATGAACGCACATGCACACCCATGCACAAACACGCGTGTGCACACGCATGCATGCACACGAACGCACACACCTCGGCAGACCTGCTCCGAGGCAGTTCCCCCATCGCCGGGCACTGTCCCCACCAGCACACACGCCGGTGGACGTCGGGAAGTCCACCCTGGCGTCCCTGAACTTCCCCGTGGGCCAAGAGCCTCAAGTTTGTGCTGCCTTTCTGCTCTGGAAGGTGTAGGGGGCAGGTGGAGACCAAGGTGGGGTGCAGCTCTGACACCTCGCCCTGCTCCCAGGCCTGGGGCAGCCTGGCGCCCCCACCTGGCGGTCAGATCATTGGCCTCTGACTTGGTGCTGGCTTCCTGGTGCAGACAACACCTCTGACCCTTGGCTGTCACGGGGACGTGGCTGTGGCTCAAGCACCATGGCCTCTCTCCAGCCTGCTCTGGCCTGGACCTGCTGGTCACCCCCAGCACGTCTCCTGGCCTCTGTTCACTGCCCCCATGGTCACTCGTGCAGGTGTTGGGGCATCTCGTCCTCTGCCAGGCCCTATACGCTTGTGGTTTCCCCACAGATGGGTCTTCTGCCCCGGCCAGCTGGCAGTCTCCTGCACGCTCTGTCCCTGCCCCACCACTAGTCACCCCGCACCCT
>NW_024346980.1:204276-253736 GCF_902729225.1 Pteropus medius
TTGCTGTGGCAGCCTGGTGCCCAGGACCGGCCTGCTCCCGGCCGGAGCTCACAGATGCCACTGGGGAGTGGGGTCCCCCTCTGCTCCCCGCCCCCTGCCAGCTCTTGTGCACTGGCAGCCTCCCCCAAGAGGGGGTGACAGCAGCAAGCATGCCCCCGGACGCACCCCGTGTGGTCGCAGTGGTCACCGTAGCGCTTGCGGGTCTGAGCAAACCTGGCCTGGTCGTGCTTCAGGCTGTGACTCTGCGTGGTGGCTTCCTGGAGGTGCCTCCCTTGTGGAAAGGAGTCATCGAGAGCCCGAGGAGCTGATGTGCCCGTTCTCCGAGTGTCCCGCGTGCCAGGCAGCGGTGTTCCCCACTGGCCAACATGAGATGCGCATGTGCTGGCTTGTTTTCTGAAATGCTGTCTCCATTCCCTTTGCCTGCATCCCCTTCCCTGAGAATGGTGTTAGCATTTAAAATGCCAGCAGAATTCACATCTTACAATGTGCTAACATCCGCCGTCGGTCCGAGGACTCCCAAGTCCAAGGGGACGTCCTGATGCCCCAGATGGCAGGGAAGAGACCTGCACATTGCCCTCTCTGCTGTGCCCCAGTGCCCAGCACCAGGAACACGGGCAGCGGGCCTTCCAACGTGTCCGTGGTGTCTTGAGCCGACTCCGGCCTGCATATTGCCCGCCTTCCTGCAGGTGAGCAAAGGCTGAGGGGAAGCCTGGGCAGAGGAAGGGCCGTGCTATGGGGCGCGGGCCAGCCGTGCGTCGACCTGCAGTGAAGCGGATGTAAGGGTTGGTTCTTAATCAAAGGCGACAGCTTATCAAAAATAACACATCATGGTCAAATGCGCTTTGTCACAGGAAGGCACGGACGGTTCAATAGATCAAAGAAGAAAATGTGATGACCTCGGCTGATTCCGAAAAAGCTTTTAAAAAATCTGCGATTTTAAAAATACTTTCTTAGCAAACCATCGATGGAAGGGGAGTTCACTGACACTGGAACCTCATGCAAACGGAGACGCTGCAGCGCATTGTCTTCAAGACCGGAGGCGGTCACAGGCGCCCACACCACGGCTGCTGCCTGACGCGGTGCCGGAGGCCACGGCCAGCACGGCGAGGACAAAGGCCTGCAAGTAAGAGGAGAGGTAAAGGTTAGTGATCCTCGCAGAAGATGAGATCACTCGTCTAGAAAAAGCAACAGAATCGACGGACAAACTTAGATTGCTGAACAAAAGAGCGGCCTATAAAAATCGATAGTGTCATCTTGAAGACATACCGCTGAGTGAGTAAGCCAGTCACAGAAGGAAATGCGGTGGTTCCACGAGACAGAGCAGGTGGGGGGCGGAGGGGGCAGCGAGGGCTTCATGGGGACAGAGTGTCCGTTTGGGAAGATGGAAACTTCTGGAGATGGCAGTGGTGACGGCTGCATGATAGAGTGAAAGTGCTTAATGTCACTGAGCTGTGCACATAAAAATAGTTAAAATGGTAAACTTTATGTTAAGTAAATTTTTCACAATTAAAAAAAAATCAATGGTATTGTAAAGAAGCCAGACACGAAAGCCGCGTATCGTATGATTCCATTCATATGAAATATGCACAGGAACAGGAAGCAGATCGGCGGGTGCCAGGGGCGGGGGGGGTGCTGGGAACAGGCTTCCTCTGGGGTGACGAGAGCTTGGTGGAGGTGGTGGTCGCACAATGCTGTGACTGTGCTAATTGCCACTGGAGCGTACATTTTAAAATAATTAATTTCATATTATGTACATTTCACCTCAATTTTCAAAAGTAAAAATATTCAATAGTGTTGCTCGATATCAGCGATAAGCAATTAGAGAAACAGTAATTCGCGACAGAAGGAGCACGGTGACGGTGACGTCCCGGGGACCCACCCTGAGCTCGACCCCCCGTGTAGCCTCCCTGGGGAGCGGCGGGCTTGGCCCAGGCCTGGGCAGGGCTGCATGCTGTGGGGCTCAGTGCCCCTCGTGGGTCCTTAGGTCCCCACAGTCCTCTTCCCGCTCACTGAGGACTCTTCCAGGAACTGGGGAGGTTCACTCTAAAGTTTATGAAAGAAAAAGGCATGAATAAGCACGTAAGCTTAGCACAGAGGGAAGCGGAGAGCCAGCTTCCCCCGATGTTGGGAGCACAGAGCCGAGCAGCGGCTGCTCACACCTGCTCATCCAGGGGCCGACAGCGCCAGGACGCAGCGACCAGAGAGGCCCGGGACACCGGCCCTTGGAGCCGCCGTGCTGCCCGGTGGCCTGTGGGGGAGAGGGGCCGCACAAAGCTTGTGACGCACAAACGGTCAGGCAAGATCCGGCGCGTTTGGTCGTCGGGACTGCGGCTCCTGCCCTGGGACATGACAGATGGGAGAAGACACCGTCGCCCCTCACCCGTGGCGGCGCTGCGGGGGTGGCAGCTGTCCGCGCTCGGCTAGGGTCTGAAAATGCTGAGCCCCTGGCCAGGACCGGCGTCCACTCCCGGGGAACCGCGCACGTCCTAGCGGCTGCATGACCCAGCGTCACCTGTAGCGGCCGCCACGGCCGCCTCACTCACGGCATCGCCGGGCCCTGTGGCCTCTTGCGCCATCACTGGGAGGGTGACGGCAGCCCAGGGACACACTCCGAGAGCGACTGGGACAACAGGGGCCATCGCCCAGGATATGCAAGGGCGGGGACAGGAACCTCGCAAAGCGAGGACACGTGTGAAGGCTGTGGACCAGAATGTTCCAGAACAGGGGGCCCTGAGCCCGAGGGCCTCGTGTGGGGGCCACGTCCAGGCCCATTAGCAGTCACAGAGACACAAGTGGGTCACAGGGGTGGCCGTTCCCCATCAGGGCAGGGTGTGGGACCTGGGCCGGCATGGATTCGGTGGCCTGGCTGGGGACGAGGACCCTGGGTGGGGGCATCCCCACAGAGCTGTGCGTGAGGCTGCAGGGGTCCTGGCCTTGTGGCCTTGCCCGGGTTTGGCTTGTGTTCTTTTACTCACCTCTCGGTGACACCGTGGAGAGGGCTGGTCCTGCCCCATGCAGGTCCCCGAGGGTTCATCCCACTGTGAGCCTGGACGAGAGCCCCTCCCAAGCTCAACCCCTCCAGCACACAGGGACAGAGCTGGCTCGGCAGCACCACGGCGAGCCACTTGGCCGGCCAGTCTCCGCGCTCTGTGGTGGGTGGTGATGCCATGTCCCATGGTGGCCCAGCGCCCTCCGACGTGGGGTCCGCCCGCCTCGCTCAGCACGGAGGGCGTAGGTCACATCACGTCTCCCTCACGGCTGGAGACGCTGGAGGTCTTTCTAAGGGAAAACTGGCTTGGGGATTGGCCTTTCCCAGCTCTCTGTGTGCGGTCGCTCAGGGCAGGGCTGGCCAGGTTGGCCCCTCCCCACGGTGGCCACAGGGCCCACGGGAGCTCCGTGCGGCCCAGGATTAGAACAGAACTGCCCACAGGAGTGCGGGGTGGTGTGCAGGTCGCAGATGGCGCCTGAAACGTGAGGCTGTTGAAAAGAAATAGCGGGATAGGCTGGTCCTCTGGGTCTCGCCCAGATAGTGGGGCCACTTCCACCTTTGGGGGAGCTGGTGCTGAGTGGCCTCGCTCTGTCCAGCAGGACAGGAGGACTGGCCTGGAGGACTGACCCGCCCAGACCTTTCTTTTCTGTCCCCTGTCCCCAGCCCCCCAGGGCAGGCCTCCTGGCTGCTCCCCCGCCAGGCAGGCCTCCTGGATCCTCCTGTAACAGAAGCCCTCGGCAGCCCTGTGTCGACAGACGGATACACAAACCTGGTTTTCTCGCAGAGCAGAAGTTAAAAATTATTCAATGTGAATTCCTGGGCTGTGCCGCGGAGGCCGGTTGTACCAGGCAAAGGTTTCCACCACATTCCGCGGCCGGGCGAGGAGGCCGCCCCAGGAGCCGCCCGCCACTGCCCGGCCATCCCCATGGGACCAGGTAGGACAGGCTGACGGGAGCGTCCGGGGGAGGCCTGTGCTGTGGGGTCTGAGGCTCCGTCATTGCTCTGGACAGAGCTGGCTTGCGGCTGTCCATTCTGAGCTGCGGTCCTGCCCACAGTCGATCTCTGGGTGTGCCTGTGGCACTCGGGTGCCTGGGACCATGGGAGGTCCTGGTGGCACTCGGGTGCTGGGGACGACAGGGGCTGCAGGCCAGAGCACCGGGGCTTGGGCTTGGGCAGAGCCCAGGAGCCTTTGTGGGGCCTCACAGAAAGCCACGCTCTGCTCTTGGGGGGTGGCTGGCAATGGTGCCATGTGGACATTTGGAGGCGTTTGAAGTAGCTGGGAAAGCTGGGGTTCTCTACCAGGCCCATGCCAGCCAGGGGGCCACCTGAGGTCCCACAGCGGTGAATTCGCCCCGAGGTGACCCACGGGTGCCCCTGGGGGAAGTTGAGGACCTGGGACCCCATGACATTTGCGGGTGTTTGGAGCTTCCTGTGGGGAAGGCCCTAAGCTGACCATGGGGCAGTGGGGAAGGCTCTCGCCAGAGAGACAAGCCGCTCGCTCAGCAGGACACAGGCGTCGCTGGTGTGGGTGGGACCCGCGTCCCTCGGAAAGCGGAGGTCAACGCTGCCGAGGTTCGGAGCCCAGGGTGTCATGGTGACGTGGGGATGCGGAAGGAACAAGACCTGGCCTAAGACACGGATGGCTGACAGAGGCGTCCGGCCTCGCGTGGTCACATGGCAAAGGGGTCAGGTCACAGGTGGACATGGGGTGGGACAACCCAGAAAAGTGGGCGTGGCAGAATACTGGCCATCGAAAAAGGGTGACCAAGGACACCCCCGAGAGCGTCATGGGAACAGGCCCGGCACAGCCAGGTTTTCGGTGACCTTCATGTCGAGGGCATCCCAGCATTACCGAAATGATGCCCAGGCCCCAGGGGAGGCTTTAATTTCATTTTTAATCAGAATTGCACCTGTGTGTATGTCGTTTGACTCACACATTTCTACGAGGCTTAACCGGCAGCCCTCCCGCCCCCCGCACCCCTGCCGGCCCCACGTCCGTGCGCAGTCCCGACGGCCCCCGGCTGCCTGCCACATCTGAGGGACTGCACGGCTAAACAGCAGCTCGCGGGGGCTCTGTTTTAGGGGTCAGCGGTGAATTCGCCCCGAGGAGCGCGCTTCCTTCACACCCCTCCCTGCTTCCACACGCGCTTGGGTCCCCCGCATTTCCGGCAAAGGCACTCGCAGCTTCGGCCCGGCTCAGCCCGCCCCGGCCCGCACGCGTGTGTTTTCCCAGGGGTCAATAATCGCCTCCCGGCCCTCACGCTTGCTGGGTTTTCTCCGAACTCATGAGTAATTCATCCACAGGCTCTCGCTAGCGGCTTAAATTTAAACTCAGGGCCGTCGTGGGGGCCCCTGCAGGAGCTGGGCCTGGCCCGTCCCGGTCAGCTGTCCCGGGCCCGCGGCAGGGCTGGGCCCCGCGGTCCCCCAGGCCTCCGCCCCACAGAGCGGCTCCGTGCGTCCGCGGCGTGGCATTTTCCCGGACTCACGTCCCCTCCGTCTCCGTTCACTGCTTGTTTGGGTGCAGCGGTCCCCATGGCTTCCTGAGAGGGCACGTGGCAGACACGCGGCTCCGAACGCCTTTGCTCCGCTGTCATGCAGGTGGCGGCAGGTGGCAGCAGGTGGCAGGGCCCCAGCACGGCCGCCATCCTCCCTGCGGACCGCGGAGGCCTCGTCCCAGGGCCCCCCGGCTCCCGACGTTGCGGGTAAACGCTGCGTCACTCTGAGTCCTGATCCGGGCACGACACTCGCTGGTTCTTCTCGGTGGACGTTTCTGGGGCCTCCCTGTGGTGCCCTGTGTTCTGACCGTCCGTGAAGATGGCCGACAGCCTTCCTGTCACCTGCTCCTGGCCTTCACTCTGCTTTCAGATGCTTTGGCGCCAACCTCCAGCCCTGCGGCTTGTCGTCCCTGTCCTCACGTGACTCTCCCAGGGTCGTCTGTGTTCTCCGGGTGTTTGTTCCCGTAGTCACCATGTCTCTCTGATCTCTTTGAGGGGGTTCGTGATAGTTTTAAGTTTTCTCCTTGCACAGACTCTGTGTGGAGAAACACAGTAATCTTACGTATTTCCATACTTCATTACAGTCACGTTTACGATATCAAAGTTAAAACTCAAACGTAGAAAAATATTCCACGAGCAAGGTCAGCCAGAAAATCATTGATCTGAGAAAATATTCTACTGCAGGCGACAAGTGTCAAAGTCAGCAGAACGCAAGGAGCCCCTGTAAATTGTCAGGGAAAACACGAGGAGCTCTGCGGACAGGCCCGCCGCTGGGCAGCCGGGAGCCGGCATACGTCCGGTCAGACTCCTGGAGGCGGCTACCAGCTGTCCGGGCAGCAGGAGTCGGTCCCCGGTGGGTCCTAGGAGCGGAGCAGGGCCGGCGCCTGAGCGTGAGGTGCGCTGAGCTGGGGCCTCTCGGGAGCTGGTCAGCAGCGCCAGGCTGGGGCTCCAGCGACAGGGGTTCGGCTCCGCAGGGTCCTGAAGGCCGGATGTCTCAGACGCTGTCACTGGGGCCGGCTGCTCCTGATGGCCTCACCAGGTCGTCCCGCTGTGTGCCCGTGCCCTGCCCTCCTCCTCCTGCGGGACACCAGTGAGACGGATGAGGACTTGGCTACCAGCCTTGTTTTAACTCAGTTTCCTATTTCAAAATGCAGTCACATCCCAGGGGACCAGCACCAGGGCTTCACATGTGCCTCTGGGGACATGGTTCAGCCACCGCAGGGTGTTGGGTGTAGCCGTTCCATGCAGGGAAGGGGTCCAGGTGACGGGGGACGGACACAGGCCCCCGAGTTCACATGCTGCCTCCTTCCCGCAAAGTCACCCAGGGAAAGCCTGCTACAGGCTGCCAGCAGCAGGCGATCTTGAAGGGCTCTGACCTTGAGCGGCTCCAACCTTGAGCAGAGGGGCTCTGAGCTGCCTGGTCCCCTCCACCAAAACCAACGTTTTAGACCCGTGGCTGGGGGGCCGAGGCCAGGGACGTGCAAACACGCTTTGACCTGTGGTCGGTCGGGCCGTGGGTGGAGGGCTGACTGGATACGTTCTGGGGAGTCGAGTCAGCACCCCGACCGCGTGGCTGGGGTCGGCCGCACTCAGCTGCGTGTGCCCGTTTACACGGAGGCGAGCATGGTCGCCGTGCACACGGAGGTGCCTCCCGCGGAGAAAGCAAAAGGAAGATGCCCTTGGTGACACGGTGACACAGTGACTGAGGGGCCTGCTCCGCGCTCCATGCCCTCTGGGCATCCTGGGCCTCCTGTCTCCAACCTACGGCATGTCCTTCCCAAGCAGGGTCATTGTGGGGTGATGCTGCCATGAGGCTGAGGCTGGCCCTCCGCAGCAGGGGGTGACAGGTATGGGGGTGACAGGCACCCGAGGGAGGGTGACAGGCGTGGGGGTGACAGGCGTGGGGGTGACAGAGCCGCAGGGGGTGACAGGCGTAGAGTGACAGGCACAGGGTGATGAGCAGGGTGGCAGCTGGCGGGGTGACGAGTGGGGTGACAGGCGTGGGGGTGACAGGCGTGAGGCAGGCAGCTGGGGCACACCCCTCCCCCGGGCAGGTGGCCAGCTCTCACTCGGTCCGTTCCCAGGCAGTGGGGGCACAGCCAGCGGCCACTGCCCCGAGTTTAATGTGTTTAATGCTTCCCTCCCTCCCTGTATGACTAACCCCAGACAGCGGACGGGCCTCGGCTCTCAGCAACCTGCCTCCCGCGACCCCCACCCCAAGACAACAGTGACCTTTCCCTCTAACCTTCAGGTGTGTCAGGGTCTGTGGCAGTTTGGGGACACCCATGATGTCAGCCTATCCGTCCACACGGTGGTCCGGCTCAGGCAAGACCCGGGCTTGTCTGGACAAGCGCAGTTTTCTGGAGCTGACCGGGGCGTGGCAGTCTGGGAGGGGTGTCTCCCACCACGTGGGTCTTTTCTGTCCTGAAAAGGACCCTCTCTGACCTGCTGTCTCGCCACGTGTGCCCTTCTTGGTGCGTGAGGAGTGAGGACTCGGAAGTGCTCTGTCCCCTCAGGAATAGGCCAATGCGAATAGCACAGGGACATCACCTCACTGTAAATCCAGTGCCACCCCCCAGGGTCCCAGCGAGTGGCTCGCCCTCCCCCCCAGACCTCCGCCCGTCCACCGTGAAAGCCAGAACTGGCGGCAGCTTCTCCGTGAAACCTGTCCTCACATCCTGTCGACACCAGTGACATCCGGGGGCTGCCCCTGCCTCCCAGGATGTCACCACATGGTCCCCAACAGGCAAGGTGGCCCTAGGATGCAAGGTCACCCCGTGCCTGGTCAGCATGGCCGTCCCCCCCGGGGACATTTCAGAACTGTGCACGTCTCCAGGACCACAGACTGTTGGTGGAAGCAGAGCTGGCCCCGTCAGAAAGTGGAGCCTCGCGCTGGTCGTGGTGACACGTGGCCTCAGGGTGATGGTGTGTGCCACGGCCACACCTCTCCCGGGCGTGGGCAGAACCGGGGGACACGCCGCGCAGGAGGCCGTCGAGGAGGCCATCAACACTGGCCATGACACCCTCCCAGGCCAAAAGGGGAGGTCAGCCGTGGGGGTGGGTGGGGGAGGGGGAGGCAGCCCTGGAGGGCTCTAGGCAGGATGGGAGTTTGGGGGCTGCGAGTGGAGGACTGTGGGGCTCCCTTGTCCTTCCCAGGTGGGTAGGCAGCTGAGGCCACCAGTAGCTGAATGGGTGAGACCAGAGGCATCTTCACTGAGAAGGTGTCCTGGGGGAGGGGCTGCCTGGGCCTGTGGGACTGCGGCCCAGTGGGCCACCACCCTGGATGGGGGCTCAGAGCAGAGGCTGCCTAAAACTAGCGGGCCGGTACCGTCCACACGCAGAACCCGAAGCTCGTCAGCAGTGCACAGAGCTGCCTTTGGCTGCAGGTGGGGGCTGGGTCGGGTCCCCTGGGGGCCGCTCCGGCAGCAGACAGGAGGGCGGGTCCTTCTCCTGGTGGACTGCTCTCGCAATCTCCCTTCATTTGTCCGGGTTAATTCGAGTGCAGGTGCAGATCTGCAAACAAAGGTGGGGCGCCAGGCAGCTTAACCCTTTCTGCGCCGCGCAGCCTGCGGGAGCAGACCCGCGGGCGCTGGAGGCTGGAACGCCGGCCAGGCGGACAACTTGCTCTGGGCGCTTGACCGCGCCCCCTTCGTGGGGCTGCCGGACGCCCCCCGGCCGCAGACCGGGTGGGGTCGAGACTGAGAAGGGACGCAGGCAGCCCCGCCTGCTTCCCGCACGCGCGCTCCCACCTGGGCCGGAGCCCGCGCACCTGTCCGCTACCCCGGCCCCGCCCCTTCCTTGATTTTCCAGCTAACAATGCGGGCGGGGGCTTTGTGGTGGCCTCACTCTGAGGACCGCACCCGCTTGTCAGGAAGGGTGGGGAGCCCAGCTTTGCATGAGGAAACCCGAGCCCCAGCCAGGTGCGATAGAGACAAAGGCTGTGGGCCTGCAGCGGGGCGGGGCCTCCGGGCGGGGGTCCCCGCTCCCCATTTGCGCGTGGGAGGGGGCAGAGGGCAGGCGCCCAGGCCCAGCGCGAGGGCAGAGGGGCGCGGGCTGTCCAAAGTGGCCGAGGTTCCCCCTGCCCTTGCCCGCCCCTCCCCTGCACCTGTGGACTGAAGGGGCCTGGAGCAGGCAGGTTGCCCCTGGGGACCCTCTTTGTGTCCTGTGACCAAATCATCCCCCTCAGGGTTTCCTTGAAAAGGGCAGAAGCTTTAAATTAAAGAGGCTTCGCTAGCTCTCCTCCCCCTCCCCCCACCTGCTGTCCCCGCCTCCCAGCCCTCTCCAGTGTACAGTGCTGGGGTCCTTTGGAGGCCTCTGCCGCCTGAAGTGTCCCAGGTGCAGCGGCACCCCTGGGAATCGGAGGGCTCCTCCGACGCCCACCTTGCAGTGTGGCACAGCCTCCGGGCTTGAGTTCAAGTGCCTGTCCCCTCGGGCAGACACCCTCACGCACACTCAGACACGCTCAGGCACACATCCTCAGGCGCACACTCAGACACAGTCGCACACATGCTTGGGCATACACACAGACACACGCCCGGGCACACGACATCCTCACACACACTCAGGCACGCACATGTTCGGGCAGACATGCTCACACACTCACTCAGACTCACGCTCAGGCACACACATGCTCGGGCACACCCATACTCCACGTGTCCCCCACTTGGCCAGGTGACAGCCCTGCAGAGCTCTGCCCCATGTTGGGTGCTCCACGCCGCACCCATCCACCCTCGGGACCGTTTCCGGATGCCGCCTCTGGCCTTCCTGTCCCCTGGTCTGTGGGCCCTGGGAGGGGTGCGGCGGCCCCACGGCAGCCTAGCCAGCAAGGGCAACATGACTGTGTCTTCAGGCTCAGGGGCCAGGGCTTGCTGCTAGCTCACCGGTGCAGCCAGGCTGTCTCAGCGTCACAGGCGCCCCTGGCTGGAAGCCACCAGCTCTTCCACTTCACCACCACGCCGCTCGCCTCTGGGCGCGATTCCTTCAGGAAGTCCTCTCTGACTGCCTGTCTGCCGTCTCACTCTGGGTGCTGAGACGTCTGTTGGTTCCTGCGGGCAGGAACAGCCACAGAGCAGAGGCATCAGGGAGAGGAAGCTGTTTGCACATGAGCCCAGGCCACAGATGTCACGAGGCCCCTCCCCAGCTGTGGGCTGGCCCGAGCTGCCCGGTCTACAGGATGGAGTGATTTTTCCAGAAAGCGAGGTTTAACTACTATTTGGGGACAGCACCCTTTATCCAGTGGCTGTGTCCTCCTCACCTATGGGTGTTGAGTGGCTTTATAAAGTGGTAGCTGGTAGGCGGCGGCATTTTTTAATGCCCTTATTTGTCAACGAAACATGTGCAGACCCCAGAATCGGCTGCAGGGGCTGTGTCTACATTTTTGAAGGGAGAAGCAGAATAGTGACCAGCGGGGCCCCTGTGCCGTGGTGGCCTCTGGGGCATTGGATGGCCAAGGCACGGCCCTGCCTGGGGGCCTGCCAGTCAGGGGGTCCACTCACAGCCCGGTTGGTCTCACGGGTGTCTCTGGCCTTGGGCCAGTGCTGTCCTGAGTGTGGGCGGCCACTGGAGACGTGGTCATGGGGAGGTCACCAGATGCCCAGTGAGCGGCTCTGGCTTCTGGTCTCCAGGTCCTGGGGCTCAGCAGGCGCCCTGCGCGGTGGCTGCTGGCCTGAGGTCACAGGCTGCCGGAGGGCCGCGCTCAGAGGATGTGGGGCCTGCCATGGCTGATTCTGCAGGGCCCAGATGCTCTGTTTTCACAGAGGCGAGCCTCGCGGCCCTCCGCCAGAGGCAAACATGGGGTTTCCGCAGCCACCCGCAGGGGTCTGCTGCTTTCTGGCTGGCTTCCTCCCAGCCCCCCCCCGGGATGCACTTTGCAGAAGGCAGAGGAAGGGGGAGGAGCGGGGGTAGGGGGCTGGTGCCGATGGGGAAACAGGCTCGGCAGGCAGAGTCCTGACAGCGGCCTGGGCCTGCGTCTGCAGAGCTTCCGGATCCTACGTGCAGACTCTGAGCGCTTTGGCCTTCTGTGTCCGGGGAGGGGACATCTGGCTTCCTGCAGGAGGTGCTCAGGGCCCCGGACGGACAGGACAGTGGAGGAGGTGACTGCGTCTAACTGAACCTGAGCCTCTAGGACGCGTCGCAGCCGCCTCTCATCTCTCGGCTGCGAGTCTTTTTCGCTGGGGTGGTCTCGCCCTTGTGGGTTTTTGTGATCTCAGCTCATCTCTACCTCGAGGCCGTGGAGACGTGGGGGTCTGGCCCCCCATTTTGTGATTGGCAGGAGGATCTGTGCAGCTGCATGTTTTTGCATTTTGCACCCTTCCGGGGGTTCCTGCCAGCCCCCTCTTTTCCGCGAAGTCCCACATCTGTCTGCTGGGTCCACCTCTCCGTCTGTCAGGTCCTTACCCAGTCAGATGCCGGGAGAGCCAGCGTCCCCACGACGCCTTCCCTTGCAGCTTTGTCCCAGCTGTTTTGCCCATTTTTCTTTCCCAGTGGGGACACGCCAGCCTCTTCCTAAAGCACTGGTGGACCAGGATGGGATGGACTGAGAGCACAGAACTCGGGGGGCACAGGCATGTCACCAGTGGGGGCTCCCCCGCCGCAGCCAGCACTCGGCAATCAGCCCTGCAGCCTCCTGGCCCCTCTGGCCCGCATGACCCTCCCCCAGGGTCCTGTCTAGCATCTGAGCTCACGCCCCACCCCCAAGCTCATCCCCAGCATCAGCTGTCAGCTCTCAGGGGAGAGCGTTTCTGAAACCAGTGTGACCATCACTGTCCCAGGCCTGGGGTCTCAGCTGTTCTCTGGGGCATCTGAGGAAAAGAACACGGGAAGTGTCACCAAACAGGACAGATACACAGAGGCTCGTCCAGGGGGACCCACCTGTGCCCTGCACCTCCGCGGGCCAAGGGCCACGCCGCGTCCGCACACGCCAAGGGCCACACGATGTCTCCACACACCAAGGGCCACACGGTGTCTCCACACGCCGAGGGCCACACGGTGTCTCCACACGCCGAGGGCCACCCCACCTCCACACATGCCAATCTTGCATCTCTTCTTTGCTGTCAGCACCTAACTCTGCCAGGAGGCAGGGGTCCCAGGGACAGTGTGTGCCGCCTGTGCCACACACCCATGTATGACCTTGGCCACGCTGCCCTGCCCCATGAGGCCTCGCCTGTGTCCCAGACCTGACCAGGACTCGGACACCTCTGGAGGTCAGTGAGTGTGGGGGAGGGGCTGGGCAGCAGTGTCCTGGGGTGATACATGAGCCTCACGGTCTCCCTTCTTGGATAGGCTTGCTGGGGTGGGGACCCCACTTAACGAGACAGGTGTGCTGCCCCCAGGGCCCCTGCCCAGCGGCTCACCCAGAGTGATGTGCACCCATGGGCGGGGGCGAGCTGGGCTTGGGGGCTCCCGGGCAGGTGCGCCAGGGGAGTGCATGCACATGTTGAAGCAGGGAGATGGGGCAGGGGTTGCTTTGTGTCAGGTGCAGAGCCCCTTCAAGAACATCTAGTTCTTGGCCGCAGAGGCTCGGCCCAGCCCCTCTGAGGGCAGTGAAGCCAGCTGGGCCACCAGTGTCGAGTGCCCTCCAACTCACGCCTCCACCTCTTTTGCAGTGACCTCGGGGTTCAGGCCAGGGAGGGCAGGGGAGAGACCCCGGTGGGCGATGGGACCCCAGCACTCTCTGTTCTACCTGGGCACCTGTCCCTCTGGCCTCCTCTGGCGGCCAAAGCCAGGACCAGGCGCGGAAACCTGGACCGGTTTTGCCTGGGAGGACCGAACCCAGACAGGATCCGCTAGCTGGGAACGGAACACGGCCGCCCTGGGGCCCTGCGGCCCGCCCCGAGGCTTTGGACGCGAGGTGGGTGGGCAGGCGATGCGCATTCTGCAGAAATGGTGCTTCAAGCCTCGGCCCCCTGGCCCTGTCGCGGTTTGAGCCGCTGCCGCGCGACCACGAGCTGTTCCCGACGTTTTTCGGACATTGCGTTTTGTTCATGTTTTGCGTTTCCGCATCCCACCGCGTGTGAAAACCAGCCGCCAGTGTCCCCTGCTTCTGGAGAGATCAGCTCCAGAACCGCCCCCCAGCCCGATTCTGAGCCGTTTGGGGGAGGCGGGGCTCGGCCGTGACTTCCGTGAGTCGGGTCACCCGGTGCTCCTTCAACTTAGGGCATTTACAGCTGTGTGGGGTCCGTCAAGACGTGAGCCCCTCATCAGTTGGGGGTGGCCCTTGCTGGCCCTTCCAGGTTGTCACGTGGCCAGGGCGGCGGGGGATTAGGACTGTGGCCGTCTCTCACTCTGCGTGACATCAGTCAGATCGCACGGTGTGCGTCGCCCTGCAGGCACGTGCCGACCTCCCCCCACTGACCGCCCGTAACCGACGCTGGCGCCCACAGCTGCAGCTTCGTGGCGGCCACGCCTGCCGCCGCATGCCACCGCAGCAAGGCCCGGACCCTTCCAGGGGCTGCGTGGCCACGCCCGCCACCAGCAAGGGCCGCCCAGCTTTGCTCCCAGCAGCCCCGTGGCCCCTGACGCCTGCCGGTTTGGCGTCCAGCCCCCACCCCACCCAGATGGGAGCCCAGGCGGACAGTCCGGTGGTGGCTCCTGGTTCCAGGGGCACCCCCAGCAGCTGGGATGCCCGGCAGTCGGTGCCAGCACATGATGGACTGTGAGGGGGGCTTCCGGAGGCTCACACACGCCTGGAACCCCAGTTTCCCCCACCTAACTCCGGGGGTGCCGTGGGCGCTGGCAGAGGGGCCGTGGAGGATGTGAGGAGCCTCTGGTTTGGGGCGTGAAGGCTTGTACACCCCAGTGGGATGCAGGGGTCCAGGGGTGCTGCCTGGGGTCACATCAGTCAGAGCTCCACGCCCCGCATGGGGGAAGGGAGGTAGCCCACCCACGGCACAGGCGTGGGCTCCGGAAGGGCCTAGACCTGCCTCTGGTGAGGCTCGGGCCACCCAGCCCACCCGCTGTCTGGCTGGGCGCGACATCTGCCCTCTGCTGTCATCAAGGCAGCCCTGGGCCTCTCCCTCCACTGTCCCCACTCCAGGTCCAGAGCTAGGCACCGGCACATCCCCTCAAAGGACCTGTCTCCTCCCAGGGCCCGTGTCTGCAGATGTCCCCCCTCCTGACCCCTTCCTGCCTCCTCCAACCCCCAGCCTCTAAATCTCGCTTTGCAAACAGCTCTTATGTGCCCAGCACCCTGGCTCAAGTGTCCACTCTCGGCCTTGACAGGCCTTCCCACACCCTCTCGCTCTTGCCACACCCAGGGCCGAGCCCCTGAACGTCCCCCAGGCCTGGCCTGCTGGGCTGCAGCCCATGGCCCCCAGGGTCAGCCTCGGCAGCCTCTGCCCCTCAGACGAGACCCAGCAAGACTTCCTGTCATGTTGTCCCTCAGCCCCCACCGCGGCTGTGCGAATCGCCCAGCCCCGTGGCCTCCTCCCAAACTGGTCAGGCTGAAGCCATTCTGGGTCCTCGCCCCACAGAGCCAGCCCCTCAGTTCCTGAGCATGCCGCCCCCGCTGCAGGACGCTCCTGGACCCAGTGACCCCTCCGGCTTCCCCGCCACCTCAGGGCCCACAGGCCGGCTCCTCCCAGTCCTGCACCTGTGCTCTTGTCAAAGTCACAGTGACCTTCAGCCTCTGTCCTCCTACTGGTTCCCCCTCGGTGCCTTCTCAGATGCTACCAGGACCCCTCGTGCTGCCCCCACCTCTCTGACCTCGCTTTCTCTGCCCTCACGAACAGTGCAGGCTGGTCCCCGTTCTTCCTAATGCAGGTACTAAACTTGGCCACGACACAGCCCGCCACGGCCCAGCCCCTCACGGCCCAGCCCGCAATGTCTCAGCCCCTCACAGCCATGGCCCAGCCCTCCACGGCCCAGCCCGCCATGGCCCAGGCTCCTCACGGCCCAGCCCGCCACGCCTCAGGCCCTCACAGCCACGGCCCAGCCCCCACATCCCAACCCGCCACGGCCACGGCCTTAGCCCGCCAAGGCCCAGCCCCTCACGCCCAGCCCGCCATGTTCTCAGCCCCTCACAGCCACAGCCCAGCCCCCCATGGCCCAGCCTTCCACAGCCCAGCCTGCCATGACCCAGCCCGCCATGACCATGGCCCAGCCCTCCATGTTAGACTCCGGGGCAGAGCTCCTGCAGGTCTGAGCAGGCAGGCGCTCGGGGCAGATCCAGACGCACCGGCCCAGGCGCTGTGACAACACAGGCCCCTGTGCCCCTGTGCTCCAGTGCCCCAGCCCCCAGCCCCTAGTGCCCAGCCCCAGTTTAAGCACAGCCTCGCCCGCCAGTCCAGGAGGTTCGGGGAGCCTCGCTCCCGCTCATCAGACCTCTCAGCATCTTCTGAAAATATCAGCTGACAGTCTATGCCCGACTGTTGGCCTCACGTTTTGGGGACCCAGCTTTCGGTGCCCAGTGAGGGTGACCAGGGTGTCGATGGGCACAGGCTCCGTGCGATCGGCTCAGATGGCCGTGGGTCCTGCGGGTGGCAGCCCTCCGGTCACTGGCACCCGTGGGTCGGGCTGGGTGGCCTTGCAGAACCGCCATCCCGACTCCAGACCCCACTGAATAGCTGACCAGCTGTCCCACTCGCTTGCCTGACCTCCGCTCCCCGCCCAAACCTGCCCGAGCCTCTGCACCCGCTCCAGCCACCCTGCCCGCCGTGCTGCCCGCCCCCGTCGCCCCCCGTCGGGGGCCGTGGCCGATCGTCTGTGCAGGCCGGTTGCCCCTCTGCTGCAGGTGCCCCCACTCAGAGCGCCCGCGCTCGCCCGCGCCCCTTGCTGGCTGCTGTTCGTCTCTGAGACCAGGCCTAGCCGGGGGCAGGCGGTGGTGGTGAAGGGACACAGCCTGTCCTCCTACCCAAAGGGCGGACAGGGCTCCTGCTGGGGGCCAGCAGCGTGGGGGTGTCAGGGTCCCCTGACAGGAACTGTCCACGGAGACGGAGACAGAGCCCTGTGGGGGAGTCCCCGGGGCCGGGGCGGCCTGTGCTCCCTGCCGGGACAGACACGGTCTAAAGCCAGGTACAGGTGACAGCTGCACAGCACCCCGAATGCACCAAACACCACTGAATTGTCCACTTTAAAATGTTTAACTCCCTGTTCGGTAAATGACCCCTCAGTTGTAAAAAGCTCCCTGCAAAACGTGCCCCTCCCAACCCCTCAGACCAGGATCCAGGTGCCTTGGTGCTGCCCCTCCCCCGCTCCCTCGTGTGCCCGTGACTGAAAAACAAGGCCACGGTGCCAGGTGGCCGCCCCACGGCACAGCCACTCCAGCGAGCGGAAGGAGGGGCGGTGATTCTCTCCAGCCCCGTCCCTGGTGGCAGCCCAGGCATCGGTGACTCTCTCCTGCCCTCGGAGACCAATTACGCAGCAGTGGGGCCCGGCGGCCTCATTAGCTCCCGCCCAGGTGGAGGGGGTCCTCCAGGCACGACGCAGCCGGCAGAGCCGCTGCCGGGGGCCCCGAGGTGCAGTGGAGCCCGGCGCCACCCGTCTGAGCTGCCGGGCTCTCCCTGCGGTGGCAACGGCCCAGCTGGTGCCCGTTCCTGGGCCCGGGTTGCATCAGACAAGCCCCCACCCCCACAGCCCCCCGGGGCTCAGCGGGTCCTGAGGCCCAGGTGCCCCGGCCCCCACCGGGCTCCCGGCACCGCCCAGCTCAGCCTCCCGCAGGACACTGCAGCTGCCCCTCTTGCCCGCCGGGTCCCACCTGTCAGACGCGGGTTTCTGGAAGGTTCCGACCGCGTCCTCTGTAAGTCCACTCAGACTTGGTTGGGGGAGGAGGCTGAACAGAGGCTGGTTCCAGAACAATTTCCCGAATAGGCTACTGAAGCCCTAGAGACCTCCCGGAAGCTCCGTGGCAGGAGCTGGGGTTCATGGTCCTTCTCAACCCCTTCCCCACCCTCCATGGATTTGGAACGCAAATCTGCCCCTTGCTCGTCGTGACCCCACTGAATGGGCTCTGGCAGAGGGCCTGGGGCCTCAGCGTCCCAGCCCTGCCCCACACAGATGGGCAGTGGTAGGCAGTGGGCAGAGGTCCTCCGGGCCCAGGACCCTCCCCCGCTCAGGCAGCTGAGCACCCAAGAAGCTAGGAAGGGCCTCCCCCCACAGCACCCAAAGCTCTGTGCCCGCCCCCTCCCTCGAGGCCACCTCGCCGCCAACCCAGTGCCCCCTCCAGGCTGGCCCTGGAGCCCACACCACCCATAGTCACACTTGAATCTGACTCCGGGAACAAGAGGAAGCCCGTCCACGTCCGTCCAGTCTCTCCCCCAGCTGGGCTCCGAGAGCTGACCTCGCAGGACAGGCTTCTGCGGGTAGAACAGGGTGGAACCAGCCAAGGGCCACCCAGGAGCAAAAGGGGTCTTCCCCAAGTGGGATCCGGGGAAGGGATGGAGCGGGGCTGCATGACCCAGAGTGACCTCCTTGATGACCTTCCCACTGACCTCATCTGACCTCTCCCTCCTTCCTCTCACCAGGATTTCCTGAGCCCTCACTTCTGCCAGCACCCTGGGGACACGGGCCGCTCGTGGGACCTGCAGCCTTGTGGGGGCGGCGGCATCGGAGTCCCAGGGGTAAACCGGCAGAGAAGGGGAGAACTTTCCAGAAGAGGGGCGCTCCGTGCACCACAGGGAGCCCTGGAAGGTGTGGTTGGGCGGGGCCCGGCCAGGGTGAGGGTCAGGCAGAGCTTGATGGGGCGCTTGGCCTTCACCCTCTCCTACAGGGGCCACCAGGGCTGTCGGGCGGAGGTGGGGCCAGTCTGGGCCCGGTGACAGGTGGGAGCAGCCGGCGCTGTGTCTGGGCTGCACGGTGCCCATGTCATCGCCAAGGTGCAGGGAGCCCAAGGCCGGTCCCAGGCTACGGAGGGCGGCTCGCCCCGCTCGTGACTGCGCTGCGGTGGAGAGGGTCGCGTCGGAGGGGAGGGCCCGCTGCGGCCAAGCCGGACGGCACAATGGTGTGGGGGCTGGACGAGAAGCCACATACCAGGGGGGTGGCCCCAACCTATCCTCAGAGCCCCGCCCAGCACCTGACCCCTCCTGGCCCTGGTGGGAGGGAGGCGGGACGTCCCCCCGGGAGCTCCTGCCATGCTCATGGGGCTGCTGTGGTCAGTCCTGGCTCTGCATGGGATCCCCACCCTCTGCTCCTAATCTGAGAATTTTCACTCATATCAGATGCTCATGCACCGCTGAGATTTGGAATGCAAATCCGAAGGCCTGCCCTGCCCTTGGGGAGTATGGGGGGAGGCAGAGTGGGGTCTGCGCTCAGGCACCTGTGGCAGCTGCCCTGCTGGCAGGTGCATAGGGGCAGGGCACGGGGCAGGTGGGGGAGGACCGGGGACGAAAGCCCCACAGCCTCACACACCTGAGGCAGGTGGGCCATCACACCTTCACAGGCACAGGTGTCGTCACCGTTGAGTCCCAAGCCCACCGACCCTCCCCTGTCTTCCAACCTGACCCCGAAGCGCTAGCCTGGGGCTGCTGCACAGGGGCACGTGGTCCCCGTCACCGATGCAGCCTGAGCTCAGGCATCATTCACTCACGCACGCATTCATTCATTCATTCATTCATTCAGTGGACATCGAGTGGGGCGTGGGCTGCAGAGAGTCGAGTCTGGGGACACAGACCCTGGACAGACCTGGGGCTTGGCCAGGTTCAGAGGTCAGGAGAAGAAGAAGAGCCAGAAAACGGGGGGCAGGAGCTGGGGGGGCTGGTGCAGGAGGTGCAGGGAAGGGAAGCGGCAGCTGACAAAGCAGAGGGACAGAGAAAATCACCCTCAGAAAACCGCCAGTCAGCAAATCCGGGGCCACTTCAGTGACAGCCCGAATGCGGGAGGGGAGACCAGACCCGGGGAGGGCCAGGCGAGGCTGAGTGGCGTCCGGGGAGACACGGGGTCCGGCGCCACGCGTGCTCCCAGCTGGATCCTCTGTGGCGAAGGTGCTGCTGGGACAGCTGGTCGGAGGGGTCTGAGACCAGGCAGGAGGATGTGGGGGTGACAGGGATTCTAAGCCTGGGTGGCCGTCTGTTGCTGGGGGCTCCTCGTTTGTAGGACAGACACTCAGGTGTCAGGGGTAAAGGGCGACCCACTCGAACATACTGGGGGAGACGCGGTACTGGCTGTGGAGTGAGTCGCCCCCCTACCCCTCAGCGCATACGGCGAAGCCCTGCCCCGTGCTAGGGTGGGGATGGGGGTGACCGGGGGAGATGAGGTCGGGAGGGTGGCCCCTGGTGGGGTCAGTGCCCTGGTAAGGATAGGGATGGAGACCTCCCACCCCGGTGCCCCACGCCAAAGGCCCTGCGAGCGTGGGCATCTCCCGGCACCCTGCCCTGGGCCTGGCCCCACAACCATGAGAAACAGATGTCTGTGGCCTGTGGTGACTTGTCACGGTCGCCATAGCTGACGGAATACAGTTTTGTATTTGCAACTTTTCTGTAAGTTTGAAATCATTTCAGAATAACATGGGGAAATGCGCCGTGAGAGACAGAGTGAAGCGGGGCCTGCTCGGGGCTGGGCCCCCAGGCTTCTGCCAGGCCGCCCTGTGCAGGGAAGGTGGGGACCCCAATGTGGGCCATTCGGAAGGAGGGCGTGGGGAGCAGTGTGGGGGCTGGGGGCCTCACAGAGCATGCCGGCAAGGTCGGGCCAAAGGCGTCTAGACGGGGGTGGGCAGGCAGTGACATGGCAGGAGCCGGAGGGAGGCAGGGAGCTCTGGGCAGAAGAGGGCCTGGGGGCGGAGGGGCCCGGCTGCCCGGGAGTAGGGGTTCTGTGCTAAAAAGGGTGCTTTGGGGTCAGAGCGACTGCAAACCTGTGAGGGTGGGGTGTCCGGTGCTCCTGGGCTGGAGGCCTGGGGCCTCGTCTGAGACCCTCGCAGGGGCCAGTGTGCACTGGGCGGCTGGCGCCACATGCTCGCTGTTCCAGCGTCTGCCCCAGGCCCCGCCCACGGTTCTCCGCTCTTCCTTGGGCAACTGAGTCAGTGGGACTGGGCCCAGGCTGGGGTGCCCTGGCACCACACGGAGGGGCTCTGACCCCTAAAGGTGACAGCCGGGAGCCCTGGTGTCAGTCTGGCCAATGGGACTGAGGACCCCACAGAGCCCGGCCCGACGCCCGTCTGCCACGGGCCCTGGCGTCACTGGCACAGTTAGGTCCAGAAGATCCGGAAGGGGGCATCTCAGAGGGGCCACCAGCCCCTCAGGCTGGCACCACTTGGGGCCCTCCATGCTGGGGACAGCCGGACACAGCCCGGGGGTCCTGGAGCACAGGTATCACGGCTGTGCGACCCCCCGGCTGAGCCAGTGGGCAGTTAGAGGCCAAACACAGAGGGAGGCTGGGAAAGGCTGGTGGTCAAGAGACCAGGGGTCACCAGGGCACAGGGCAGGTCACAGGCTGGGCCGGGCTCAGCGGGCTTTGCCGGCACCTGGCCCTTCCCCTGCATTCTCGGCTGGCGGCTTGGAGGGGTCCCGGGCTGAGGGGGTGACGGGACCAGGAGCAGACACGCCTTGCCACGCTCCAGAGGTCCATGCCGAAGCCCCATGGTCAGCTCTCTTTGCTGCCGCACCACACGACAGAAGGGGCTGCCCGCTGGCTCCTCGGACCTGGGCCCGGCTTCACTCACTTTGAGCAATTGCTCAAGCCACAGGGGGTTCCAGGCAGCTTTGGACCCACTGGGAGCCCCCAGGGGACGCTGCCCCAATACACTGGACGCTGTGTCCCTCAGGGCCTCCCAGCGGTCAGGGGACAGGCGAGAGGAGGCTCCCGGGGGTGAGGCGGGACCCGGAGGCCAGTGCGGGGCGGACTGCCCGCTGAGTCACCGCCGCTGGTCTTGCCTACGGCCTCCGCCCCACTGGGCTCACCGCCCCCCCACCGCTCTGGTTCCAGAAGGCGCCCCCTGCCAACCATGGCTGTGAACCCCTGAGCCCCTGCCCAGCGCCCACACCCCCAGGTCCCAGGTCCCTGGAAGGGCCCTTGGTTTAGTCCCAAGGGGTTGGTCTGGAGGCACTCTGGTCCAGAACTCACAGCTCGGGGTGAGCTTGGGACCGGCCAGCAGCACTCAGTGTGAATCCCGGGACCCCTGGCCACTCACTGAAGGGCCTCCTGGCTCCCCAAATCTGCCCCTCCAGCGCCCACACCTGGGGCTTGCCCACCTGCACAGCAGACCTAGGCTGTCCCAGGTGGGGTCCCTCCCCCCAGAACCCCCTGCCCCTTCCCCATGAGCCCTAATAGGCTCCAGGTGTCAAGGCCACTCCACAGTGACCCCAACAGACAACACGTGGAGGTGACCGCTGTAGGGTTGAGGGCCAGGTCAGGGTCTCAGAATGTTCAGGCGCCTCAGAGACCCTGGTGCTTCAAGTGCCCAGCCCAGGCCGGCCGCAGAGGCAGGCTGGCTTGGGGAGGGACCGAGGTCACATTGCTCCCTCAGGACGTCAGCCGAGAGTCACCGGCAGTGTGACCCAGAGGCCCCCTGCCCCTTCCCAAGCACTGTCCCGCCTCGGGGCCCAGGGTCACTTTTGGGAGCCATTCATGTCCTTGTCGTCAGCTTCCCGGACGCCTCTGCCACAGCGACGTGCTTTTGTCCCCTGCCACCGAGGGGACACCTACCAAGGTCACCAACAGGACCCTTCAAAATATATTTCAGTAAACGTTTCGTTCTGGTAGTTTCAGATGGGAAGAGGCGTTGCAAAGGCAGAGCTGAGTCCCGTGACCCGCATCCCCTGACTCCCCCGCAGGCGCGAGACGCACGGCGCAGTGAGCGGGTGTCGACCTGTGACTATCGGCTCGAGGCCACGCTTCACTCAGACGTCCTTGGTTTTCCCTGTGTCCTCCTCCTGCCCCGGGACCCACCCAGGATCTCGCCGGGCATTCGGCGTCACGCCTCCTCAGGCTCCTCCGGGCTCCAACGGTTTCTCCTGTTTTGGTCGATGCTGGCAGTTTGCGGGATGCCGGGCAGGCGTTTTATGGAGCGTCCCTTGACGGGGGTTTGTCAGACGTCTCTCGCGGTTAGGCCGGGGCTGCGGGTGAGGGCCGTCTGGGCCGTCAGGGCGCCTGCTGCCGCACGACTCAGCACCGCCGTGTGACCTCGATCGCCCGACAAGGGGTGTTTCGTCCTCTTGTCTTGTAATTCAGTTTCAAATATTTTTTTAACTCCGCAGCTCTCGTGATTATCAAATCCGTGTAAAGTCAAACTTAATTCGTATTTACCGCCTTTCGCACCTCGAGCCTTCCACCCGCAAACCTCTGCTCCTGTGCATGCGCCGTGTGGCCTCCGGAAGCCTCCGCCGCTGGTGGCTTCTCCCATTCTTCAGCGTTTTGCTTGTTTTGCTTTGTCTTTAGGGCGAAGCACCTTTGTGCCACCTTGATTCTGAGGGAAGCGACGGTCGCACTGTCTCCCGTTTCCATCGTCCCCGCAGCGTTTCGGGGTGGATTTCTGTGTATTTCTCCTGTGTGGCTTCAACCTGCTTCTCGCACGTAGCCTCTGATGTCTTTCTGGGCAGATTCCCAGACAGCGCCCTTTCAAATGTTAATTTCTCCCGTGCTCGCTAGTTCTCTAGTGCGCACGTGATCTGACCCTCCCTTCCGCATGTTCCGTGTCTTTGTTTCAATCTCTAGACTTTGTTCGGAATGAATGTTTTTTGCCAAACCCCAGTTCTCATCTTCTTTTCAGCTATTTTAACCTGACAGTTAAGCCCGTTCGTTGAGTTTTAGATGGTGGTTACTATGTTTTCATTTTAAAACATTCACTCTTGACATATTAAACTTGTCTTCTTTTTTGAATTTTTCAACATAGTCAGTTTCATCGTTTTCCAGTCTGTGTCTGATAATCCCAGCATCTGAGGCCCTTGCAAGCCTTCCGGGGGTCGTTTCTGCCGGTTCTTGCTCATGGTGCCATATAACCTCACGTGCCTGGTTATCTTCGGCTCTGTGCTAGTCATTGCACTTGAGACATGATTTACAGGAATAATTGAACGCCTGGGGTGTAAAGGTGCCTTCCGCATCTGGCTTTCTTCTGTCAGGCACCGGGGCCTCCCTGGTCCGGGACCACCTTGACTTGGGGTTCCATGGAAGATTAAGGTGGCCTGAACTGGGGCTGCAAAGCCTCGAGAGAATGGGGCACTTTTACTTCACCCTCACCGTGGGTGAACCCAGAAAGCTCCCAGCTTTCTGTGGGGAGGGTGTCCAGTTAGACACACGCTCTCGCTTAGTGGGGAGCACGAGCTTTCATTTCTGTCCTCCAGCTCCTCAGGACAAAAGTTCATGCCTGAGCCCAGGGACAGAGCTTCTGTGCTCATCTGCGGTCGAGGCCATGTTTTCTTTGGTGTTAGCCTGATGCATCCTTGCCAGCTCCTGGGCTCCTGGGCGCTGTGATGAGGTGGCTCAGCATTTCAGGTGGTTCGCTGAGTGGGCGGCCTGCACATCCGTGCCCACTGCTATGGCCAGAGGTGCCCAGCACAGGCCCGCCTCCCTGGGGCGCGCTCCCCTGCGGCTTTCAGGACCCCTGGCCGTCCTGCTCGCTCTGCTGTCCTCACCCTCTTGCCCACCAGGGGTCCTGAAATTGCTCCCAGCACAGGAGGCCCTGACGGTGGCCTCCATCCCCCATCGGCAAGGGACTCCAGACGTGCTTCCTGCCCTGATTTATCACAGCAGCATGGGGTCTCTGCTCGGAAAAGCCCTAGATGCTCGAGCTCCACCCACCCAACTGAGACCAGCGGAAAGTCTGCACCGGGACCACTGCACCCCCAGGAGGAGTCTTCCGGGCCCTCACACCCTCGAGATATTGGGGCACCCAGGGCTCCATCTGAGCCCATCCCCTCCACTCCACGGCAGCAGAACCTGTCTCACTGGCCCCACAGATGGGTGGACCCGGGGCGCCTTGGCTGCTGAGGGCCCACAGTGACCAGCTGCCAGCGGGTCGGGCCGAGGAGGCCTGAGGGCAGACCGCTGGCTGCAGCACCCTGGGGGCAGCTGGGGACCTCAGCGGTGGCAGCTGTGAAGGGTTGGGCTGGGCCCCGGTGAGCGCTCAGGAAGAAATAAACGGGCTGTCTGAGGATTGGAAAAGCAGATGCCTGGCAGATGACCTTGCCCAGGAAAGGAATTTGCAGGTTTTAGACTTCTGGCCCGGTGCTTTCTGGATGCAGTGACCAGGTGTGGCCCTCAGGGAGATGGCCCAGCCACGACACAGGTGCTTCCAGTCTCAGGTGGAAGGGGTCAGGGCCAGTCAGGCCCAGGACAGGAAGGTGGGACTGGGGTGGCCGGGACTTGTCTGGGAAGGCCGGAGAGGGGCACCAGCTGGGCTAACAACCCTGTCTGTAGCCATGCCCTAGGCCTCATGTGCTGGCCGGGCCCCCAGGAGAGCCTGGCAGCCAGGGAGGGGCCTTGGGTGACAACAGCCGAGCTCTTTGGCTCGAACTCTCTCACCCTAGGCTTGAGGCAGCCCACAGTCCCTAGGCCCTTCAGTCAGGTGAGAGGAGCTGGGCGGAAGGGAGGAGGGACATCAAAAGGTGGGTGCGGGAGAGCCCCTTGGTGCAGCCTCTAATCACGGCAGGCCCCCCCTCCTGAGCCAAGCACCTCACCTGTCAGCACAGGGGGAGGGCGGGAGCACCTGGCCCTGCAGATCAAGGGCAGGAAGTGGGGCCGGCAGGTGGGTGGGGCGCAGCCGCGCATCCCCACCCTGACTCTGGGCACAGCCCGCAAGGCCTTCCTGTCGGGGTAGCTCAGAGCGGGAGGTGGGTGGCGAGGGGGCCTGGAAAGACACCGCTGGGGGCCCCGAGGAGGCAGAGCTGGTGCCCTGTGCGGGGACCCCCTATCGTGGGCAGAAGGGCCGAGTCTGAGCCCCAAACGCCAGGCTCTGCTGGGCCTGCCTCCTGTTTTCTGGACATGAGGCATGTGTGAGCTCTCGGAAGGTGCTGGGTGGGCGGCCAGAGGCACAGTTAGCGAGAGAGGGGTTACTGGCCCTCTCCAATCCAGGCTGGCACCCCGACTTGGGGAGAGCCAAGGAGGGCGAGTGGCCGCATTTGCCACCCCCGTGGTGGCGCTGACCCCAGGCACGGCTGCACAGTGGGCTGGAGGGTGGGCCACACCTGCCCCAGCTGTCTGCTGTGAGAGGCCGGCAGGTGACTCGGAGGAGCCAGGGCTGCAGGGAGACACGGCTTGTGCAGGGAGGGGCAGCTTTCCTGACCTGAAGGAAGGGACTGGTGCCCGGAGCTGGCCATGCGCTAGGAGAGCCCATCCCCGGGGCTCCAGGGCCTCCCCTCCCCCAGAATTGTCCTAGTGGGAAGGTGACCCCCACAAACGGAGTCCAGGCCAGAGCCCCTGGGTGTGGAGACCTTGTGGCAGCCTGTGGCTGGCCGCCATGCAGGAAGCAGCCCCGAGCACAATGGCCCTTTGTCCTGCCTGCCCCGCCCAGAGAGGCCTCAGCCCCAGCCAGGCCAGCTCTGCCACCAGCCCGACTGTGTCCCCAAGTGTGGGGGTGGCTTTTGTCACCCCTCCCTGTCTCTGGAGAGCCCATTTTGCCTGCAGCGTAACCCCTGCTGCCATGGAAACATCCACGCCCACCAGGTGGGCCGGGCTGGAACCTTTGTCTGGTGGCCAGCGGTTTCTCCAGCAATCCTGGCATGGAGGGCAGCTGCCACCCGCCAGGCAGCACCATGGGCCTGGTGTGCTGTGTGGGGTGGTCCATGCTGACCAGCCGGGCCCTGGGCTGTCCCCACCGTCCCCTCCATTCGCACACACCCTTGAGGGCTGGGACAGTGCTGCCTCCAGTGACACCTATGCTGCCCAGGGCCCAGGCCCACCCCAGCGCCTCTGCACGGGGCAGGAGCTGGGGCAGCTACAGCTGAGAGTTGCCACCACCGCCCAGTTAGGGATGGCTGGCACAGCTCAGGACCCCGGGGCTGGCCACCGGCAGAGCTCAGAGGCACCTGAGGGTCCACGGTGCCCAGCCGCAGCTGGCTGAGGCTGCCTATGACGACCATGGGGCAAAAGGGACGTCTCAGCTGACCATGCGTTTGGTGCCAAGGGGTCAGAGGCGTCAGCCCCTGTGCATGCTGCCAGGCCCCTCCTTGGTCATCTTGTCCCACATAGTGGCAAGCGTAGTTGGGTTCCACAGAGGAGTCCGGGTCATTCTGGGACTTAGGCAAAACAGTGGAAGGAAAACCGTGAGTGGTCGCGGTGAGGGCAGGGAGAGGTGGTCAGCCAGACTGGAACCAGCCCCGCCGCAGCGCAGCCGAGGAGCTGGCCCCGCAACCAGCTGGGCAGCCGCTCCCCCGGCCAGCGTGTCAGCGGAGTGAATGCCTGGGGTGGGCAGTGAGCCTTCTGCGTCAGCTCCCCAAGGGGGCCCCGTCCGGACCCCCGTCAGGAAACGGCCGGCAGGTGACTCGGAGGAGCCAGGGCTGCACTGTCCCAGCCCTCAAGGGTGTGTGACTCGGCGGAGACGGCACTGGGTCAGTGCCGTCTCCCAATCAGGCACTGACCCAGGCGTTGGCGGGCCTGCGGGGGGCGCGTCCTGACAGGGCCACGGCAGGCGGGTGGGCCCAGCACTGCTACGGTGACGGGAAAGGAACAGGGAACCCGCCCGGCCCCGAGACGCAGCCCTGACTGGCCCCCGGCTCTCTCTCCTCCGCTGGGCGGGGTGGGGACCACACTGGTCCTCAGCCACTGTCCCCTTCCACCCTCACCACGTCCCAGCGCTCAGGGGCTCCGTGGACACTGGCCACAGCCCCTCTGGCCGCCCCTTGTCCTCCTGGGAGTCTGGCTAAGCCAGGGGTTCCTGACCGGGCAGCACCAGGCTGCGGGGCACCGAGGGACTGAGGCTGCGTGCAGAGGCTGCAGCTTGGGGTGTGAGCCTGGGGGGGGCCAGCGGGAGCAGCCCCCCGACTCCCGCCCAACCCCAACGCCCCAGTGCGGGCCATGAGCCATGTCTCAGGGTCCCTCAAACACGGTGCCCATGGGCCAGGGGGCCCCACCCCCGCACACACTGACCCCGAGTGGGCGTCAGGGGCGGGGGTCTTGCCAATCTGAGGAGGGGTGTGCATCCCACATCCCTGGGGCCTGGAGGTCAGGGTTGGAAGGTCAGAGGCCACGATGCTCCCAAGACTGTCTTCAGCTGCCCTGCCCCGGGCCAGGGGGCTAGACCCCTCTTTGCTGCCCCCTGTTGGGGGTGGGGGAGGAGCCGGCCTGGCTGAGGGGTCCCCCACCCCCAGGCTCAGCTTGGCCGGGAAATGGGCCAGCTTGGGGCTGTCCTGGGGGCCATGGGCTCAGAAGCCCTGAGGGGCTACGTGAGCCCAGCTGTCCAGGTGTAGGGGGCCCCATGCCCCCAGGTCCCAGGCAGTGGGCACCGAGGCCAACCAGGAGGCAGCCCGCTGGAGCTGGGCAGCCCTCGGTCCTTCCGTGCTGGCCACTCGCCCCTCTGGCCAGCTCCATCCCTGGAGGACAGGTTTGGGTGTGAAGACCGGGCCCTGGACGAGAGACAGGCCCCACGAAGCCCTGCTCCAGGGAGCTGGCGGGGGACGGGCCCCTCGTCATTAAGAGTTTCCAGGGGAGCTGCCGGAGTTCGTTAGGGAAAACAGTTGGACCTCTGCCGGTTGGGCTAATTACTGGGCTGGTCATCCCGAAGTCAGAAGGGTCACTGCCCCAGCCGCACCCCCAGCCCGCAGCCACAGGCCCCCAGACCCTTCCAGCCCCAACGGGTGACCTCAAACCCCTAGTCCCGGCGTCTCAAACGGGGGTGCTTCAGGAGCAGCCACAGCCCCGCTCCCCAGCTGCCAGCCGGGGCCCACGGGAGGGTTCGAGGGGTCCAGGCAGAGCAGGCCCTGCACTGCGGCCACGGCCGGGGCTCAGGCCTGGCATGAGGGGCAGGCACGGCTTCTGCCCCTTGTCAGCGTGAGGCTGCAGGCCCAAGGGCAGGGGGCCTTAGAGGGGCTGCCCGCGGCCAGCAGAGGGCACGGGGTGCGACCCCACTCTGCCTGCTGCCGGCCCCGGGGCCTGCCTGCAGGCCTGCACGCCTCACCGGCCCCTGCAGCAGCTCCCTGCCCTGGTTTCTGTTCAGCCTGGACTGGGCCGGGCGGGCGGGGCAGGAATGTGTGCGGGGCCCACCGCCCGCCCCGCTGCCGCGTCACGTAACTGGCTCCCTCCGGCCTATGGGAGCCCGGGGGACACACCTGTCGGCGGCCAGGAGCGGAGATTGGTCGGCCGGGAGCAGGCACCTGCGTGGGGCGGGGTGAGGCCCTACATGTAAGGCGAGCCGGGGCCACACCGTCCCTGCCCTGCCCTGCCCTGCTCTGCCGCGGAAGGGCCGGCTGCCGCCTCCATTGTTCCCCGTGGCTCTCAGAGCCCGCAGAGGCCAGGCGGCTGCAGGTGTGGACCTTGGCTCGCCCCCCGAGTGCGGGGCCTTGCGGGGGGTGGGAGCTGGGCTTCCTGGGGCGCCGGCTCCCCTGGTCCCCACGACGAGGCTGGACTGCGGCTGGGGTAGGTTGGGCTAAAGCCACACCTGGGTCCTGGGCTGTGGACCGCAGGCTGACAGGTATTTGGGGTCACTGGGGTCAAAGCTTCTCCAGTGTCCATGCTGAGGCCTGCTGGGTCCAGCACAGGGACACCGCTGGACACGCTGGGCTGGGAGCAGGGAGTGGCCGCCACCCCTTCCTCCAGGTGCTAATCCTGTCGGGGCAGGTGAGTGGGAGGCGGAAGGGCCTGGGGAGGCCGCTCAGCGGGGAGCAGCTCTGGCCGGACACTGGCGGCCGGCAACCATGGCGATGTGCCCCTCCGGCCGCAGGGTCCAGCACCGGGCCAGGACTCGGCAAAGGGCGGTCCTTCTCCTCCAGGGAAAGGCTGGGCCTTGGGCCACCGCGGTGTCGGCTGTGGAGCCATCTTGGGCCGCGTGAGCTGGGCCGGCGGGCGCGGGTGCAGGCGCGGGGTGTCCCGCCCCACCCAGAGGGCAGCTGGGGTCCACGCTGTGGGGTCCCCCACTTGGGCCTGGACGCAGGACCTTCTGGAAAGTGCTTTCCCAGAGCGGCCACGGTGTGCGGGCTGCGGGGTCCCTTGTTCCCTCAGAGCTGGGGTCGGGAGGACTCGGGGTGCCGGGGTTTGCTTGTGGGAGGGGCTCGGTCTTGCCGGCGGCCACGCTGGGGCAGTTGGGGTGCTGGGCAGAGCCGGTCTGGCCCAGACGGTGGCCCTTCCTCACCGCCCGCGTCGGAGGCGCCAACGAAGCCGGAACCGACTTGGAGGAGGAGTGGGCTGGCCCAGCCAGCAGGGTTACTCAGGGTCAGGGCCAAAGTCTGTTCTGAAGATTCTTAAACGCAAATGGCACGGCCGCCCCGTAAACACCTCGTCCTGGTAAAGCCTGCCACGGCCACCCCGGACCTGCTTTCACAGCCGAGGTCACTGGCTTTCTGGCTTTCTCGGGAGGTTTAAAGCTTAGGTGATAACACCGCTGACTCCCTCTGAGGTGTAATGTGCTGCTTGCTCATTGTTCTCCACACAACTTTTAAGTATATGATGTTTTAATTAATCCACTGGGAGCTTTTTAGCTGTTTTCAGGCTGAGCATCTGGAAAAATAGATCAGCTTTGTTTTGTTTTGCTTTTTCCTAGTAACACAGACAAAATGCTTAAAAGGCAGAGCGCTTGACTGAACCAGGCAAATAAGTTTTGCATTTATGAAAATGCAAAGCAGCCATTAAATATGGTTGCAGTCTACTGTCCGTCCCAGACATTTTTGGTCATTTGCAAATAGCTCATTTGCAAAATCAGTTTGCAGGAATGCTTCTGGCGAACTGAAGACAAGGCCAAAGGCCACGGCCCCTGAGGAGGAGGTCTGCCTGGCGCGGGGAGCATGGGCGCCCGGCCCTGGAGGGGCCAGCGGTGTGCGGGGTGCGGTGTGCGGTGTGCGGAGTGCGGAGTGCGGTGTGCGGTGTGCGGTGTGCGGTGGGCCAGGCCGGGGAATGGCGGCTGCGGCTCCCGCACGGGCTCGGGTTTCAGTGCTTTGTTCTCTGTGGACCTCACCGTTGATTAAGGCCCGCTGGGCAGGTTAACCAGTGAGCCTAGATCGGGTTGCCCGCCCGCCCACTGCCCTCCAGGTGGGGTGCTTGCACTGAGCCTGGCCCTTGCGGTGATGTTTAGAGCCCGCACGGGGCCTCGATCTGGGGCACCGGGCCAGCGTTTTCGCTTTTCGTTCCAGCCTCCCAGATGCCTGCTGTCAGCCCTGTGCCAGTGCGTGGCGGTCCAGGTCCCCGACCCGCACGCTGAGCTGCGCTGAAGCCCAGGCCAGGCGGTGGTCTTTCCTTGTGGGCTCACAGGTTCTGAATTCAGGGAGAGACAGGGTTCTATCCTGGAACCGAAGAGGCGGCAGCCCGCTGCCCGCCCGGGCCTGTCCCTGTATCTTTGCCTGCTGTGCCCCTCTCCGGCCCCTGGGCGAGGACGCAATGGCTGACGAGCCGGGGGGCAGTGGGGGCGCCTGTGGGATGGCTTAGGCTGCCAATGTCCCCCAAGGAAGCCTGGCCCTGAGTGGCCAAGGGCACTGGGGAGGCCAGCAGGAGGCTGGCCTGTGCACAGAGGGCTGGCTGCAAGGGAGGGACACCGGGCTCCTGCCCCCGTCCCCCGACTCAGCACCCCTGCCTTCCCGCTGTGGCCTGGGAGCTGGGAGTAGAGCTGAAATTTAACAGCTCAGGAAGAAGTCAGATCGCATTTGGGTGGCACACTGATTTTACGGGGCATGGGACAGAACTTGAACGGCCAGCTGTCAAGCCAGGAGGGGCCAGGGATGGGCATGGGGCACAGGGCAGGAGCCTACCCCGTTCCCCAACACTGGGCCTACGTTAGGGCCCGGGCCTCTGAGGAACGGCGGCTGTGCGAGAACCTGATGCGCCCGGCCGCCTGGCCGGGCCGGCTGCGGTCACAGTCTTTGTTGTGGTCATCGGTAGTACCCTCCCACCCCCAACACACACACAGCCTCCTGGGGGAGAAGTGCCCGGAGCCTTGAGGAGCTGCTCCGGCCAGCTGGCTCTCCAGGCCCAGGTGCCGCCTGTGCAGGGGACAGAAAAGGCACAGGAGGGAGGAGGGGACCCTCAGTCCCCCCAGGGCAGGGTGCCTGGGTCTCCCATCTCATGCAGGGGCCCCAGGTGTGGCCCTGAGCATGGGGACCGGAGGGGGCCACCCACTTCCCTGACCCCCCCCAACACCCCTGCCCTGGGGGGTGCCTCCAAAGACTGGCTCGTCACCAGCAGGGACGTGCGCTCTGTGTTTGGGGTCCGGCCACAGGGCCCGCCAGGCACAGGCTGGGCAGGGCTGCTCCTCACCCCTCCCGCAGCCCCAGCGCCCTTGGACCTCCCAGCCAGCGAGGCCAGAAGCCCAGGGCCCAGAGTGGCGGGGGCGCAGACAGCCCCGCCGTGACCCAGCTGGTGAGAGCCAGGAGCGCTGGGGGTCCTGGGCCCCGGGGGACACCTGCCCTGCCTGCTGGGGCTGGGGAGGGCACCAGGTGCCCCCCACTCTGTCCTCATCCCCATCCCCTCCTTGCCGCTAACAAGGGCGGTAGGGCCCCAGCTGCAGACAGCCACTGGGGCAGCGTCTGGGGACAGAGGCTCGCCATCCAGCCATAGCAGCCCAGCGGCCTCAGACACACTCGCTCTCAGCCAGGACTCAGGCTGGGCCTGCCGTCCACTCTCTCCCTGGGACTGCCCAGAGGGAGGGTCCCGCTCCGCCTGACCTGTGGGGCTGCCAGCCTGCTGTGGGCGGGACACCCTGTCCCTACCAGATGCCCACCCCGTGCCCAGAGCCGCCGGCCGCACCGAGCCGCCAGTGCTTCCAGCTGCAGCGCCCAGCCTTCCCCGTGCCGGGCACCCCAGACGGGGCAGCCTGGGCCTGGCCTCGGGCGCACGGGGCCTCGCTTGAGCCTCTTCCGGCCCCCAGGCTCCTCCTCGCCTCAGTGTCCTCGGAGAATGTGGGTCTGCCTGGGACTGCTGAGCGCCCCCCACATCGCATCCCCTCGACCCCAGCCCGGGCGGCCCCCAGATCCACTTTGGGGCGGTCATCGCCATCTTACTGGGCAGCATTGGATGGAGTCTGGTCTCTAATACTGCCTGGTAATGATGACGGCGGGGCCCTGCTCACAGCAACGGGGCCGCCCGCCCAGCGAGCCCGATGCAGGCCCCAGCGCCACCCACCCACATGTCCCCAACCCTGTCCTGCCAGGGGCTTCTGGGTGGGGCTCTGGAGCAGGAAGTCAGCCTTGGGCGAGCCCCTTCCCGGCCCCCAGAATGAAAGGCTTCCTGCAGCTGCACTGAGCCCCTCCAGACTGTGATCCAGGATTAGGATGCACAGGTATCCAGGCCCTGCCCATGGCCCGAGCAGCAACTGCACCACACCTGCCAGGTGTGGGCTGCGCGGAACCGCAGCAGAGGCTCTGAGTGGGGGGTCAGCCGGCCCGGAGCTGGGGTTGCGCCCGGAGTGGCCGAGAGTGGGCGGGCGGGTCCGGGCCCCATCTCTCGGCTCTGGGGAAAGCGGAGGCGGGGAACACGCCGGCCTCCCGCCTCGGGGCCTGCTGCCCGCAGGCGGCACCACGCGTCCATCCGCGTCCTCGGGCCAAGGCGCCCTGGGCCTCTGTGGGCATCTTACCGGACAGTGCTGGATTTCTCGGCTTGACTCTAACACTGTCTGGTAACGATGTTCAAAGGTGACCCCCTGCTGCCGCCGGGAAGTGGCCCGAGGACTCCAGAGCTGGGCCTTGCGGGGGCGGGAGGACTGCTTGTCCAGCCTGACCCACAAGGAGGAGCCCCGTCCCACTGGGGCCCTCAGCTCCTCCCCCGGGATCCAGAAAGGGGGCTCTGAGCTCTGCCTCCCCCAGCTCCCCACCCAGGCTGGGTTCTCAGATTGAACCGACCCCCAGGAGGCCAGGAGGCCCAGGACACCGAGACTGCAGAAGCACCCCGTCCTGAGCCAGACTTCGACCTAGGGGCCTGGCCCGTGCCCCCAGCCTGCTGCTTCGCTCCCGTGTTTGCCGCGGCCCAGCCCCGAGGGAAGGCTGGCCGGTCAGCAGCCCCACATCCCGAGCCCAGCCTTTCCCGGGCACCACACGGGGTCAGATGTCCACTGTGGCTGGCCCGTCTGCCCTGGCCGCACTTGCTGCTGGGAGCTGGTGCTGCCCCGAGCATCCTTAATCAGTGGGGTCTGTGGTGGACACAGGCCTCTCATACCAGGGCAAAGGGGACACGGGAAGGACATGGAGGTGTCCAGGTGCCCCAGCCCTGGCCCACAGGCCAAGTGCAGCGGACGTTCCGTGCTGTTCCTGGCGAGGACAGAGTTCCCCCGCACCACCACCCCCAAGTGTCGCAGGCGAGAATGGGAACATTGTCTGAAACCCCGAGGCCAGAATGGCCTTTGGTTTTATCGTTTTGATCTGAAGCCAGGACTGCGGCCCCCGGACCTGCTGGGCCGACATGCACATGGAGCCCCACCCCGCAGGGCCCCCGCGGTCTCTGGGGGAGACGCTGGCCCCTGGCCCGGGCCCTGCTGTTGCTCATTAACAGAACATAGACTCGGGCTCAAGCGCAGGGTAACCAGATGGGGGCTGCGTGGGGGAGGGGGCTGCGTGTAGGGTGGGAGCTGTGAGGGGTGGGGACTTGTGGGGGGAGGTCTGATGAGAGGAAGGGGCTGCATGGGAGGAGGGGGCTGCGTGGGGGGGTGGGGGCTGCGGGAGGACTTCCTTGAGGGGAGCAGCCTGGGAGCCAGGCGCATCCTGTGAGGCCCTGGCCTGAGGCCTCCGGGGCCACTGTGAACACTCAGGAGGCCAGGGGTCTTACCACCCAGTTGAACCCTCCGCTCCCTCGGGGCCCACAGGAGGGGCCCACAGGACAGGCAGCAGGAGAAGCTGCCCCTGGGCCCAGCTGGAGGGGCCACCACACGCAAGGCCACCTGCACCGCAGCCTGCGATGGGCGTCTTACCAGACACGGTTAGACCTGGGTCCTTCTGTCTAATACTGTCTGGTAATGCCGTCCATCCATGGCCTGGTCGCCGCCGGATGCCGGGTGGACACAAGGCACAGTTCATGGGGCCCCGCAGCGGCCCGAAGCCAGGTGGTGCACATCTGCCCAAGCCTGGGACACTTGGATGCCTCCCAGGACACAGGCCACGCTGGGACATCCCCAGCCCACCTGCCCTCCCACCCACGACCCGGAATGGGGAGCCCTTTGACCCCTCAGTGGACTTTCTGCCACAGAGTGATGGACTGTTGGTTTAATAAAGGTGTGAGGTCCAGGCAGCTGGCTTCTGTTCATCTCACATGCACAGGTGGTGGGCTGTCAAGGCATAGCCCGCCCCACAGCAGCCCAGAGGGTCTGTGAGCAGATGGCACTGCCACTGGGCCAGAAGAAAAGGGAGTGCAGTCACCCCAGCCCTGGACCCCCACCTGGAACCCTCTCCAGGGCGGTGACCTCATCCTTCGCCCCCCCCCACACCTTTACTGGGCAAGGGGCCCTCTGGAGCACAAGACAGTAGCAGCGCTCACCCCTCTAACCCCCAATCCCAGAATGTGGGGGCGCACCCGTGGCCAGCAGGGCCCCGGAGCCCTTGGGCTGCCCTCGCCCCACCCTTGGCCTGGAGCAGGAAGCTCGGGGAGGGAGGGGTGAGGCGGGCAGGGATACAGCCACCCAGCCCCTTCCTGCCCAGGGTGTCAGCCGAGGGACTCCACTGGGTCCCCACGGCCTGTCCGGATCTCGGGTAGTGGGGGAGAGGGCACTCCAGGTGCCATGCAGCCCCCTCAACACCCCCCCGCACTTTTGTCCTCTGTCTAAAGCTGTCCCCAAAACCAGACTCTGATGCTGACCCCACCCCAGCCTTGTAGCTGCGCCCCAGAGCCGCTTCTGAGAGCTCCGAGCGCATCCCAGGGCCCTAAGCCACGCTTTTCAAAGGCCCCGCTAAACACAAAGCCCCAGACCCTGCACCGGCCCAACTGTCCCGCGGCTGGAATCAGGGCAACAGCCCCCAGGGCTCCTGCAGGGGACCCTCTCCCTCCTTCCCTCCCTCCCCAAATCTTCCCTGAACACACTGCACGGGCACACTTCCAGAACAGCCAGAGCGGGTGAGGGCACCCCAGGAAGGCTTCTCTGAGGGTACGACCAAGGCAGGGACCCAGCAGAGACCTGGGGGCTGGAGGCCGCCTGGGCCAGCGTCTGGGAGGCTTGGCCTGGCCCTAGCGAAGGAGCCTGAAGGAGCCTGCTCCACAGGCCGGAGCCTGACCTGCCTGGGGGCACTGTAGGGCAAGTGCTGGGCCCTCGCCCCGTCCCCCGCCCCCGTCCCTCCTGCCTCTGGCACTCACCCAGCCACAAGGCCCCTGCTGCCCGCCCGTCCCCGGGGGAGGTGTGCCTGCGGGGCTGGGTCGCCCCAGGCTGCAGCTGCTCTTGTGGGGCTGGGCAGCACCTCTCCAACCGGTTTTTCGGGTTGTGGGGCGGTTTTCCAGTCTGAGCTCAGGGTCAGGCAGGCAGGGGGCCGCCTCTCCAGCTCCCGTGAAGTCACTCTTGGGAGGCCTCCCTGAGCAGGTGGCGGAGGGAGGGACACGCACACCTGATGCTGGGCTGGCCCAGGAGCCTGGGGCTTCCAAGGGGTCCGACTCTACGAGGTGACATGGGGCTGTGGCATGGGCTCCCAAGGGAGGACGGCCTGGCGTTCCAAGGGTCTGCTCAGGCCGAGGGGGAGGGGAACAGCTTACAGATGACCAAGGGCCACACTGCCACCCCGCTGATGCCCCAGAAGCCCTAGCCACTAAGGCCAGGGTGCCCTGACCACCCAGCCGAGGGCTTGGCCGGAACGCTCCGCTCCCCAGGCTGACCCGCGGCTGCTGCAGGCCACAGGGGTCCCAGACCACAGTCCAGCCGGACTGACCCCTGAAGTCCCCTGGCAGGGGCAGGTATGGAACTTGGGGTACAGCTGCCTCTGTGGGGTCAGGGAGACCTCATAGTGGGGGTGCCATGTGGGACCCTTGAAAGTGAGGAAGGGCTTAAGGGATACATGCGTCTTCTTGGGCCCCCGTGTCAAACGACCACAGGCTGGGTGGCCTGGAACAACAGACACGCATGCCCTCAGCTCAGGAGTCCAGAGCCAGAAACGGAGGTGGGATGGGGCCCCCTCTGAAGCTCCAGGGCACGGCCCTCCCTGCCGCTCCCGGCCAAGGCCTCGGTGGCTCCCGGCATCCCTGGGCTGTGGCCTCGTTTCTCCAGCCGCTGCCCCCATCTTCACGGGGCTTCTCCCCTCTGTGTCCCCTGTTCTCTGCCTCCCTCTTACGAGGACACAGGTCGCTGGGTTTAGGGGCCCCCAGATAATCCAGCAGGATCTCATCTTGAGATCTTCACCTCAGTCACATCTGCAAAGACCCTTTTCCCAAATGAGCTCACTTGGGCAGGTTCCGGGGCTTAGGACATGGGTACACATTTTGGGGCCCCCTCCCGGCCCTACCAGAAGCAAGTAAAGGCACCCAGAACAGACACCTTTGTGACCCCGTGGGCTTGGACAGCAGAAGTGGGGCCTCAGGCCTGAGCACGCTTCCCCTTGGTGCGGGCACTGCCTTGCTGCACCCCACTTGCTGTTTGGTACAGGGGGTACCCCACATGCTGGGCTGTGTAGCCCTGAAGCGCAGCAAATGCAGACACATGGGGCCAGGTCCCAGGTCCGGGATGGGCTTGGGGGTCTTGAGAGGCCAGGGGTGACCCTGGGGAGAAGGGAGCCCCAGCTCCCGGGCACCCGGCCCCACCATCTGGGGTGGGCCCACACCTCTGGGCCTCTGGGTGGACGTTGCCGGGAGGCGAGTGCCCGGAGACGGTTGCCGGGATACGGTTGCCCGGTCACCACTGTTGTTTCCGGGGCAGAAAGCTCACACCAGCTCCTGGGGCAGGTAAGAGGGACAGGTGGGCCAACGGCAGGGGTCCTGGCTGGGCATGAGGGCTGGGGCCTGCTGTCCTGTGCACCCGCCCAGCCACCAGGGACCCTGCAGGTCCTCTGGGGACACTGCCCAGGAGCAGGAAAGAGACGAGGACACGGAAGGCAGGGAAAGGGCGGCCTGGCCGGCCAGGCCCCCTCCAGGGAGGGCCCATGCGCCCAGGGCCACGGCGCGAGGAGCCCCCGGGCCGGGCCGGGAAGGGTGCGCCCCCTGACTCACGTGGGGACCCACGTCCCCACGGACAGCCCGCTCGCGGCCGGGAGGCGCCAGCCCGTCGAACAAAGTCAGCACCGTGTCCACAGCGCCCACGCGGCCAGGCGTTCGGGGGTCGGCCGGCGGGACACTGACGTCTTCCCCTTTGCTTGGGCGTTTTCTCCAGGTGCTCGAGGGCTTCCCGTCCACCACGCCGCGGTGCTGCTTCCTGCCGGTCTTTTTACCTGACCAGGTAGAAAGTTTCTTTCAAAGTTTGTTGGGAGGTTGGGTTTTCGGTCAAGCCCTCCCGGCACGGTCCTAGCGAGCCGACCCGCGGTCTGCCCACTGCAAACTTGTCCGTCACACCTTGAGTGTAAAGCGCCGTCTGCATTTAAAATCATGGCTCCCGAGGGGCTCTGCCAAGCGCCCAACAGAGCGGAGGGCTCGCAGAGCATGTCCCCCATTCAGCTCCCGCCAGACACAGGTTAATTTGAATGACAAGCGATATAGCTCGTGGCCTTATTCTTTGGCAAAATAATGAATATGCAGAATTAGAAGCACCAAATAGAGGCAAAAAACGGGGTCCCCACCGGTATGCCACCTCCCTTTGGGGCCCTGCGCAGGCGGTGGGCCCGGGCTGTGAGGGGACGGGCTCACCCCTCGCTCCCGCCACAGACGGGCCTGGTCCGCACTTGCTTGCTTCTGTGCTGCTGACCGCACCTCACAGGTGAAGGGTGGAGGAGGGGCATGCTGGGGCACCCTGCGAGGGCAGCGATGCTCAGAGCCCCTCCCAGAGGCCCCCCGACCCTTCGCTGGGCGTCTCCCTCGCCCTCTCCACCTCCCTCTTGCTTCCCGCGTCCTCTCTTCTGGCATCTTCCTGGCCTTGACTTGTGACCCGTATGTAGCATCTCTAACTCCCACGAGCTCTTAGGTGCCCATCCTTTGAGGGGCCTGGCGTCTCCTGCTCCACTGCAGCGTGCTCTAGGGGCCGGGTCCCTCAGCTCTGAGCCACCCTGTCTCCCCCTCCTCTTCCTCCTTCGTGTGTGTGACAGCCATGTCTGAATGTCTGGGTGTCTACCCGTCACTCACACCTGGGGGCCTCCCTCAGATGCCCGCTGACCTGGTGGCTGCTCATTTTGAGGGTGCTGTGGGAAGGTGCTGAATGTCAGTATCTTGGGGAACCCCCACCCGCAGTGGGAAAGGGCTGGGGTCCCCCGCCTCTGGAGAATGGCATGTGAGCGGGGGCCCTCGGCGGGTCTGGCCCGAGCACTGGCCTCCTCCCAGGTGCCGTCCGGTCCTGGCTGGGGAGGGAGGGCAGGCTTGCTCGGCCCACGCGGCCCAGGCCTGGCAGGTTGAGGCTCTCCTGCCCGCCCAGCTGCCGGGACTCGGGACACAGCTTTTCCCAGTTTCTTCCTCCTCGGTCCCAAGCAGGACCTGAGGCCTTGCCGGCATTGCCTGGAGGCCAGCCGGCTGCTCTGCATGGTGCCCCCCAGGAACATGCGCTGCCGGCCCGGGTGCGGGTGCCGCCAGCTCCTCAGTGTGCTTGCCTCACCATCGCTGTGTCTCCCAATCTTTCAGAAAGCCCCTGTCCCCTCCCCACCCCCAGGCGAGAAAGGACCCACTGAGGAACCTCCCAGAAACGCTGAGTTGGCTGCAGGGAAAAGGGGCTCCAGGGGACAAGCCACCTGCGGGTGGGGCCTGGGCAGCCACGAGGATGCTGCAGGCACTTCGCCGCCCGGCCACCTCAGAGCTGCTGCAGCTCCAGGACCTGGGTGCCCCTCCGGCCCCCGAGCCCCAGAAGCCTGACGGTGACCCTCCTTGCAGCCGGCATGTCGGCAGAGCACCGCGAAGCCAGACAGACGGTCCCTGCAGGAGACGCCTCGCCTGGGACACAAAAGATGCAGAGACAGCCCTGCCTCGGAGGGGCACCTGGCCCCATGGTCACCATGGAGACAGGAGCCAGCCACAAGCAGAAACCCAAGTCCAAGACCCCAGGAGGCGCCCCTCCCCAGGCAGAGCAGGCCTGACCATGCGCCCGGTCCAAAGGCTGGGACTACGGGCTGCTCGGAGGCCCCGCAGAAGGGTGGGGACGGCGTCTTCGCAGAGGTGCCCCTGCCCTGGTGCCCCTACGCCTGTGAGGAGAAGCCACACCCGCTTCACTCGCCGCAGGGGACCCACTCGGACCCAGGCTGGTGCCAAGAGAGGCAAGCGGTCAGGGGTCGCCCGCGCCCGACGGAGCTGCCCACGGGAGCCCGGTGAGTGCCACCGGCACAGGCTCTGCCCCCGAGCCGGGGCCTCCCCAGGAAAGGTGTTCTCGTGGGGGCGACACACAGCCACACCCTGGGAGAGGGGCCAGCTGGGCAGGGTGGAGGATGGCAAGACCAGGGGCTGAAGGGGCACAGGGAGGGACACTGCTGCTCCCCACAGTCTGGCAGGCACCCCACCCCCAGCCCAGGGCAGCCCCCCCACCCCCAGCCCAGGGCAGCCCCCCCACCCCCAGCCCAGGGCAGCCCCCCCACCCCCAGCCCAGGGCAGGGCAGCCCCATCCCCCTGCCAGACATGGGTCACCCATGACGTCACGATGGACATTGTGACCCCACCCTCCTGGGCATGGCCCTGCGTCACGTCTATCCCCAGCTCCAGCCCCATGGAGCTCTGCCCTGTTGGTAAGGAGGGACCCTGACCTTTCCTAGGCTGACCTGGGCTGCTGGTGGCTGTCCCCTCTCTCAGGAGTCCTGAGCCTGGGATGAGAGGTGCCCAGACCAGCAGGGGAGGCTACCTGGGGCCTGCCAGAAATGGGCCAGCCGGGTCGGCTGGAAGCCCACCAGGACTGGGCTCCGGCCCGATTCTGAATGGACATCACCCCCCCAAACCCCACCCCATTCACAGGCAGGGCCCATGAGAGGCCGATGGGGAGCCGAGCAGAGGGGCTGCCGCGTCAGCCAGGCCAGCCGCACCAGGACACAGGTGGGCTCGGGCAGGGCTGGGAGGGGCGGAGAGCCTCCGGCCAGGCCACTGACCACCCACCCGCTCGCAGATGAGGCTGCGGCTGTGAAGCCCCGGGCCGCCCTCCTGGAGAGGCACGTGCTGTGGGGGGAGCTGCCGCCTGGCTCGGGCTGTGGCCCCTTCTTCTACATCGGAGGCAGCAACGGGGCTTCAATGTGAGTGGGGGCACAGACCAGGCCCAGCCCCACAGCCCCGGGTCCCACCCAGCCTGACCGCTGCTACCTGGGGCCCCATGTCCCCTCCCCTGGCGTGCCCTTCGTCCCCAAGCTGTCAAGGCCCCCAGGGTCACTGGCACCCCCCACACACACACACAGAATCAGCTCCTACTGCAAAAGCAAAGGCTGGCAGCGCATCCAGGACAGCCGGCGGGAGGACTACCGGCTGAAGTGGTGTGAGATCAGGTGCCGGGACAGCTACCACAGCTTCCGGGAAGGTAGCGGAGCGGCCCGCCGCGGGGGTTGGGGCGGCGGAGGCCCCGCCGCGGCCGGCCACAGCTGCCCGGGCTCTGTCGCGCCAGGTGAGCAGCTGCTGTTCCAGCTGCCCAACAACAAGCTGCTCACCACCAAGATCGGGCTGCTCAGCGCCCTCCGGGAGCACTCGCGGGCCGCGGGCACCGGCAACAAGGCGGCGCTGTGCGCCCCGGCCAGGTGAGCCTGCCACGCCCGGCCATCCTTTAAAGCAAAAGCGCCTCGTCCCGCCACCCCAGCTGGTGTGCAATCACTGGCCCGGACCGCCCTCCACGGGACCTGTCCACCCACCTACACCCGTCCATCCACCAAGCTTCCCACAGCCACGTCCGTGCACTCGCCAACCTGTCTTCACCCCAACACCTGCCACCTATCCATCCACCCCACAGCCCACCAGCGCCTTCACACAGAGCCACAGAGCCACTGCTGGGGCCCTCACTCACTCACTGACCCCCACACCCACAGACCTTCCACACTCACGTCCATTTGCTCCCACGTGGCCGTGCCTGACCCGCTCAGCATATTCATCTGTCCACTCATCTACTCACTTGCCCAGCCGTTTACACACCTGCCCAACCCATGACACCACCTTGACACCTGGGCTCCAGCCGTCCACCCCACCCCACCCGTTTCTGTCGGCGACTCTCACCTCTTCCCCTCCTGGCATCTGTGCAGCCACCAAGCCACCTGCCCATCTGCCCGCCTACTCCCATCCGAAATGCGTGCATCCAGCCACCCACCCATCACACAGCCTCCTGTGTGCCTCGAAGCCCCCACCCATCTGCACTCCACACACTCCTGCGTGGACACTGAGGCCAGGCCCTGTGTTCCCCTGGTGTCCAGATCTGGAAGGGACGCAGCACCTGCCCTGGAGGGGCTCACAGGGACCAGCCCAGGAGGCCTCGGGCCACAGAGGTAGATGCCCTCAGCCCAGCTGGGAGGGGCCGACCTGCCCTGAATTGAAGGAAGGCCTGGTGGGAGGTGAAGAGGGTTGAAGGGCACCCGGGCCAGGGGAAGAGGTTTGGACCAGCCCGGGGCGTTCAGGCATCTGTGCTCCCTGCGCAGTGCAGGCCGGGCCCATCCTTACCTGGGGACACAGCTCAGGAAGGCCTGAGCTGCACAGGTGGGAGAGCAGCAGGGAGGGGAAGGGCAGGGAAGTAGGAGGGGGCCAGGATCTGGGGGAGGCAGCCTGCAGGTGCAGGGAGCCAGAAGACGGCCAGGGCTCAGAGGGAACGGGGCTGTCTGGAGCCCACCCCAGCTCTTCCTTAGCCACTCGCCCTCCAGCTCGCCCCCCAAGACAGTCTCCTGGAGTGGCCGGCTGGTCCTAGGGGGCAGGGACACAGCCCGCCCGCCGTGTCCACCCCACCCCCTGCCACCCAGGACCCTGAAGATGGAAGACTTTTTCCCGGAGACCTACCGTCTGGACATGAGGGATGAGAGGGAGGCTTTTTTCACCCTCTTTGATGGTGAGAGGCCGCAGGACGACAGGTCGGCTCTGGGGAGTCGAGTTAAGGGCCACACCCAGGTGGGGGCGTGGTCAGGGCAGGGCCTGGGCCCAGTCAAGGTGTGGGCGTGGTCAGGGAGAGGAAGAGTGGTACCAGGTGGGCGAAGTCAGGACTGAGGCGAAAGCGGCGGGGTCGTGGGGAGGGGTCCTGGCTGGGCCTGGGCGGAGGCCGGAGACTGGTAGGGGCGGAGCCGGGCAGGTAGGGCTGTCGGGGCCGTGGCTGGCCGTGGTCCTGGCCGGAGTGCGGCCCGAGAGGGGCGGGGCGTGTTGTGAGCGCGGTCAGGGGAAATGTGGGCCGGGTCTTTTGGAGGGTCAGGGTGGTGGGCGTGGTCGGGCCCCGGGGGCGGCACTTTTGGGGCACAGTCGTGGCGGGAGTAGTCGGTGTGTGGGCGTGGCTGTTTTGGGGAGGGTCGCAAGTGGGCGTGGTCGGGGCGTGAGGCGTGGCTGTCAGGGGCGCAGGCGTAGTGGGCGATAGTCGAGGCCGTGGCTGTTTGGGGCGTAGCTGTTTGGGGGCATGAGCCAGTAGATCCCGCTTTGTCGTCCGAGAGGTGTAGAGGCGTAAGCTGTTTAGGGGCGCAATCGTGGTAGGCTCGGAAGGGCGGGGTGTGGGAAGGCGTGGCTGTGGGGGCGCGGCCGGTGGTGGGCGTGGGCGGGGCCGCCGGTGGCTCAGGCGGCGCTCTCTGCAGAAACCCAGATGTGGATCTGCAAGCCCACCGCCTGCAACCAGGGCAAAGGCATCTTTCTGCTCAGGAGCCAGGAGGAAGTCGCTGCCCTCCAGGCCAAGACCCAGAGCGCGGAGAGCGACCTCACCTGCCGCAAGACGGCGTTCCGGGTGCCTCAGGCCCGGGTTGTGCAGAGGTACTGGCCTGGACGCCAGTGGGGCGTCGGTGGGGCGGGGCTGGTCCCGGGCCGCACCGGTGCCTGTGAGGGCTCCTGGGAGCCTCGGGCCCACATGGTCCCCTGTGCAGCCAGCAGAGGTGGAGGTATCACATCCAGTTGGGTTCGCAGAAGAGATGGGCCCCTGCGCAGAGGATCCTGGACATGGGGGTGGGGCACGGAAGGCTCGGTCATTCTGTCCCTCAGCCCGGGCCCTGCCCCTCTGCCCTGCAGAGAGCCCACCCTTGGCAAGTGTCCCTACCGCCAGCTTCTCCCCCAGCTCTTGCCCAGGCAGTGCAGCCTGCAGCCAGAGCTGGCTCTCCCTTCCCCACCCCCTGCCTCTGGGTGAGGCCCATACTCCGGCCTCACACTGGAGGGCTCAGTCTGGCCTCCCGAAGCTCCCTTTGGAACTCCCCATCTCCAGTGTGGGTGCTCACCCGTCACAGCCGCGGTCGCTGCCCCTGCCCCCACCCCCGGTTCCATCCCAAGCAGCTGCTCCCAGCCTCTGGGGCCATAGTCCTATAGTCGCTCCACCTGGGATGCCCCCTCCTTGGCTCCCCAGTGCCACTCACCCTTCCAGGCCCAACGTCAGCCCTCCCCTCCCGCAGGCAGTCCTCCCTGCCCACGGGCGCAGTCCACTTCCACCCAGGCTCAGAAATACCGCTGCCAACTCTGCGCCCAGCTGGGGGGGGTGGTCATACCTGGGATGGGTGGCGGGAGTGCTGAGGAGCTGGCCCAGGCCGGGCCGGCCCCGGGCTCAACTCTCGTGCCCCCAGGTACATCCAGAACCCGCTGCTGCTGGACGGGAGGAAGTTCGACGTGAGAGCCTACCTGCTCATCGCCTGCGCGGTGCCCCACATGGTCTTCTTCCGCCACGGCTACGCGCGCCTCACCCTCGGCCTCTACGACCCCCATTCCAGAGATCTCAGTGGCCACTTGACCAACCAGGTGAGCGCACGCCCTGCAGCCCGGGAGCAAGACCACTGCTCAGGGACACAGAGGAGAGACAGCTGTAGACATGGCTCGGGCCCCGAGGTGGCCAGGCCCGGAGGTGGCCTGGGCTGCCTTTGTGGCAGTCTATAGTACCTCAGCTTCGGCCACAGCAGGGCATCCTGGCGAAGTGACCAGAGCCCCAGCTTGGTCCCCTCTGGGTACATGGGGCTGGGGAGGACTGAGGGTTTCTGTAGGGTCCTCGGTGAAGACACCTGTGGGCCAGAGGCCACCGGGGAGGGTCCTCGATGGGAAGAGTGAGCAGGGCCCGCCCTGAGGGTCGGCGAGGGACTCCACAGCTGAGAGCATCTCGGTGGAAGACGGTGTCTCGGGAGGGTCCTGGTGCGGGGTCTCCAGGCGCCACCCTGCCCCCCAGTTCATGCAGAAGAAGAGCCCCCTCTACATGCTGCTGAAGGACGACACGGTGTGGAGCATGGACCACCTCAACCGCTACATCAACGACAAGTTCCGGAAGACCAAAGGCCTCCCCAGGGACTGGGTCTTCACCGCCTTCACGGTCCGTGGCCTGGGGGGTGGGGCCAGGGTCCTTGGGGTGTGCGGGGGCGTCGTCTGCACGGGGCTGGGCGTGGAAGGTCCTGGGGAGGGAGGGCGTGTCTGGACCGGACAGTGTGTGTCTGTGTGGATGACCGGGTGGTGGGAGCTGGCCTTTCGGAGCTGTCTCCATCTCTCGCTCTCTTAATCAGATCATCCACGTGGCACAAAATTCGCCGTTTCGAAGCGCGTGGGTCAGTGGCTTCAGTATATTCACGAAGTTGTGCAATTACCACCACTACCTAATTTCACGACATTTTCATCTTCCGCAAAAGAAACCCATCCCCATTAGCCGTCGCCCGCCGTTCCCCTCCCCCGGCTCCTGGCAGCCACTCGTCTGCTTGCTCTCCCTACACATTCCCCATTCTGGGTACTTCACGTGAATGGAGTCACCGATACGGGGCCTGTCCCGGCTTCTTGCTCTCCGCGTCACGTGTTCACGGCACACCTAGTCACAGCATGTGTCGGTTTCCACAGCTTAGCGATACCCCCCCCAGGGCTGGACCACGGTTTGCCTAGATAAACATTCATCAGTCGACGGACATTTGGGTTGTTTCCACTGTCTGTCTATTGTGACTAATGCTGCTGTGAGTGTGCGTTTACAAGTTTTTGCACAAACATGGATTTTTATCTCTCTCGGGTGTATACCTAGGACTGGAATCGTGAGGTCACGTGGAAACTCTCACGTTTACCTTTTGGAGGAAGTGCCAGCCTGTGTTCCACACTGGCTGCAGTATTTCACGTTCCCACCAGCGATGTATGAGGGTTCCGATGTCTCCGTACCCTTGCCAAGGCTTTTTCTTTTTCCATTTTTAGCAGCCGTCCAGGGGCGTGAAGTGGTCTCTCACTGTGGGTTGGATTGACATTTCCCTAATGGTAATGATATCGAGGCTTCTCGTGTGCTTGTTGGCCATCTGTACGTCTTCTTTTGAAAGTTTTCTGTTCAGATCCATTGTCTGTCCTTCCTTGTTGGGCTATAAGAGTTCTTTATATGTTCTGGATGCTCTGCCCTCATCAGCATGCGGTCTGCAGGCATTTTCTCCTGCTCTGTGAGTTCTTTTTTTCCTTTTCTGTTTTGAACAGAAGTTTTAGATTTTGATGAAGTCCAACTTATCTCTTTTCTTCAGTTATTCGTGCTTTCGAGATCATTTCAAAGAATCCATTGCCAAGTCCAAGGTTGGAAAGACTTTAAAATGTTTTCTTCTGAAAGTTTTATGGTGTAGCTCTTACATGTAGGTCGTTGACCCACTTCGAGTTGATTCTTGCACAGGGTGTGAGGTAAGGGTCCAACTTCATCCCTTTGTACGTGGCCATTCTGTGTCCCAGCACCATGTGTCAAGGAGACTGTTCTTGACACATTGTTGAAAATAACTGACCAGACACTCTCGGTTCTGTGCCACTAGAGTGCACGCCTCTGTCGAAGCTGCACCGCGCCGTTCTAACGCTGATGCTTTGCTCCGTTCATGCGCTGTCTTACCCTGACTGGAATGCAAAGGTCCAACTGCTCCTACGTTTCTAGGACGAATCCCATCAGACGTGGCATGTTATTCTTTAAACATGGTTCTGGACTGGACTTGGTGCGTCATTGGGTATTTCTGTGTTAGTCTATAGCATTCTTTTCTTGTGTGTTTGTCTGGTTTTGGACATGTCCCCTCCTCTTCTACTTTTGAAGAGTTTGTGAAAAACTAATGTTAATTCTTTAACCATTTGGAAGAATTCACCAGTAAAACCTCTTGTCCTGGACTTTTCTATTATGAAGGCTTATTTATTTGTTTGTTTGTTTTTATTATTACTAACTCAACTGTAATAGGTTATTCTGATTTTCTGTTTCTTATTGGGTCAGGCTTTTTAGTTTGTCTTTCTAGCAATTTGTTTATTTCTTCTAAGTTATCTAATTTGTTTAAAATATCATTGTTCGTAGTATTCTATGAGCAGTTATAATCCTTGTTGTGAGCATTTTCCTCTCTGTGTAAGGTCTTCCTTTGCTGATTTTAGAGATTCGAGTCTTCTTTTCCATTTTCGGCGCCAGTCTAGCTAAGAGTTTGTCAGTTTCGTTGATCGTCTCAGTGAACCGGCTTTTAGTTTCATTGATTTTTCTCCATTGTTTTCTATTTTCTGTTCCCTATGCGTCCTCCCTAGTCTGTTCTTTCTTCCCATCAGCTCGCTTTGGGTGTAGCTTCCTCTTCTGTTTCTAGTTTCTTACGGTTGAAGACGGGGTCACCGATTGGAGGTCCCTGTTTCTGCTCCATGCGGGCGCGTACAGCTCTCTCCGTGTCCCTGGGCGCGGCTCTTGCTGGACGCCAGAAGAGTATGCGTCCTGCTTGCGTTTTTGTTTGTCGCTTAAGAGTGTGCGGTTTAATTTCCACACATTTGTGGATTTTCCCATTTTCCTTCTCTCATTGATGTCCAATTTCTATCCACTGTGGTGGAATCATATTTTGTATGATTGGAACTTGTCCTGTGTCCTAAGAAATGCCCTGGAGAATGCGCCGCGTGCGCCGGAGCGGACTGCGCCCTCCAGGTGTCTGTCCGTGGCTCGCAGTGTGGTGTGAGGCTGCCGTGGGCTTGCTGACCTTCCATCTCGTGTTCTACCCATCACGAAAGTGGAGTACTGGAGTCCGCGACTGTCGCTATCGAACCGTTGAGTCCTCCCTTCTACTCTGTCAGTTTTGCTGCGTGTATTTAGAGGCTCCATCGTTAGGTGCACGTGTGCTTATAATTAATCATTACACAGCCTCGATCAATCATTATAAAATGTCCTTTTTTCTTAATGTCAATTTTGGTCTTAAAACCTATTTTCTCTGATATTAATATAGCCATTCCGGTTCTCTTCCGGGTACTGTTTGCGTGGTATCTTTTTCTAAAGTTTCACTTTCCAACTGTCTGTGTCTTTGGCTCCGAAGTCTCGTCGACGGCATGTCAGTGACGTCTGTACGCATCCGCCTGGATTGCCGCAGCCGCTTTCCAGCCCCTTCAGCGGCACGAGGACCTTGTTAGCACGCGGGCCACACCTGCCCCTCCTGTGCTCCACCTTCTGTAGCGCTGACCCCAGGGTGAAAGGCAGGGACCTCCCATGCCCCCGCGATGTGACTGGCACGCTCGGGTCTCCCCTCCTGCTCTCCCCAGCCGTGGCGGCCTCTCTGTGTCCCGCTGACACCTCAGCACGCTCTACTGTTCTTCCCCCAGGTGTCCCACACCCCACCTCAGGCCTCCAGTCCTTGCTGTCTCCTCAGCGAGGCCCACACAGGCAAGGCCCCTGTCTGCAGCTGCCCCCTGAAGCCCCACCCCACACTCGACTTCGTGTTCTCCGTCAGCGCTTATTGCTTGATACACTGTGCAAAGTGCACAATGACCCGCCTGCCACACCTGCTGTCTGTCCCCCTTGCCACAAGGGATCTGCTCGAGGGCGGACATTTCTCAGACGTCCTCTTCACTCTTGCACCTTAGTATGCGACACGCACTGGGGCGCCACACGTATGCTGAATGGGCAAAATGAGAGTGACAGCGTTTCAGGCTGTAAGCATGTTCCACACTCCAAGGGTACAAAAATGTGGGCGGGTGTGACCCTGCAGGTAAGGACGCGGGTGGGAGTGCAGATGGGGTCACGAATGAGGCTGCAGGTGAGGGGTGTGGCCATGGCTGTTCAGGCTGGGGAGGTATAGTCAGGGCCACAGGTGCCATCCAGTCACCCTTCCATGCTCCGCCTGCAGACGCGGATGCAGCAGATCATGGCCCATTGCTTCCTGGCTGTCAAGTCCAAGCTCGAGTGCAAGCTGGGTTACTTCGACCTCATCGGGTGTGACTTCTTGATCGATGAGAACTTCAAGGTACTGCTGAGGTGTGCTAGGGCGGGAGGGCCTGGTCGGCAGGTGCAAGGAGGCGGGGACTTCTGTGCACACCCTGACCCCGCAGGTGTGCCCCTGGGGTGGGGGGGAGGCTCAGCAGCCAGACCATGCCAAGCCCTGCAGGTGGTGAGTCCAAAAGGCTTCGCTCTTCTGGCCAGCCTCAAAGGCCAGACCCTCAGACCCTGAGAGTGCCGGCCCTTGGGGCAAATGTGGGGAGTCAGGCCATAGAAAAGAGGCGACCTCCCAGGGTCACCGGACCTAACAGAGCCAGGGCCCCAGCCTCCTGCTGGCCAAGTGGTGGGTGGGGAAGGGTGCTGACCAGTGTCGGCCCAGGTGTGGCTGCTCGAGATGAACTCCAACCCCGCGCTGCACACCAACTGTGAAGTCCTGAAGGAGGTGATCCCCGCCGTGGTCATGGAGACGCTGGGTGAGGCCCTGGTGCAGCCTGGGAACCCTCAGAAAGCCCCCACTGCCCGCCCAGTCGCACGGGCCGCCCCGCCCCGCCCCCAGCCTCCCCGCGGTCAGATGCCCGCAAACCTAACTGTCCAGCATCCCAGGGGCCTGCGCGGGAACCCCTCCTTCTGTACATGTCCCGCAGAGAAGAGGCCTCCCGCCCCAGCCTCCGGCCTCCCAGGGGAGGCGGGTGCCCGCCCCTCACTGTCC